>NW_009927747.1:40809-46752 GCF_000696875.1 Nestor notabilis | reverse complement strand
GAACTGCAGGAGTTGATTGGGTTTTGGGTTTTTAACTAGGTTGAGTATCAGCAAGATATTTTCACTGCTTAAAATGGTTCTTAAGAAGGTGCTTTAGCCAGGATTTTCCTCTTTTCTGCAGGCCTCCCAAAAGTTTGCTTTGAGATGGCCTTAAAAAACAGGAGATTTAAGAAATGTCAGGCTTCCAACCTTCCCTCCGTGAGTCTGAAAGCTGAAACAATTAAACAGAAGGGAAAAAAAAAGTTATTTTAGATATTATTCGATTTCAGGGTCTGGTTCACTCATATATCTCGTGGCTCTGAGTGGTGGTCCTCCATGTGTGATGTGTGCCTACCAGTTCCTCCTTGCCTCTGTGGTGGAGAATGACTCTCCAGGGGCCTTTCTGCAGCTAGACCCACCTTAACAGTTCAGACTGGTCATTTTACCCAGCCACCTGGGTCCAGGTGAACTGCCTCTGTTAGGGGCTGGTAGGGGTGTTGGGTGACTGAAGTCGGCATCACAGCTCCAGCTGAGCCGAAACCATCAGGGCATCCTTTGGCTGAGCTCCTCTTCACCTGGGCAACCCCTCAGCCCTCTGTCTCAACCTCAAACAGCATGTAGACATCCTCTGCTTTCCAAAATTTAAGCTGCTTAGCAGACTGTAGGTATGTATCTTTTATCTTGGCCCTTTATCTGTTAGATTTGGAAGGTGGGATCAGCTTTTCAGGCTAGTTACAAAAAAAAAAATAGACTAGTTGTCATGAACTAGGGATTCCTACAGCTCATGGCTCCCCTTCTTTCTGCCTCTTGCCTGGCACCCGTGGACCCTTCTCTTCCCCACCAAGGCATCAGCAAAGCCTGGCATGCTGTGAATCATTCCACCTACCCATGAACTGCAGCCGCCTCTGGACTAAGCTGTGTAAATCTTCTGCCCATACACAGAAAAGCTCGAAATGTAATGACTGCAGTCTTTCACCCAGCTGAGACTGTGGGAGGATGTTAGACGGAAAGAGGTTATTAATGAAAGTTGGGTTGGAATTTAACCGTAACAATTGTATTAACATCCCTAATCCAATGTTATGGGAATCTTAATGACAGTGAACTATGGAAATTTAAGCCTAAGATCATAACCATTATTTCTGCCTAAAAAATACTCTTGTGTTCCCTAAATATTTGCTAAACACTTGCTTATTACCATTTGTTCAAGATGGGAAACAACTAGGCACTGAATTTCTAACGACACTGTCCTGTAAACTTGTCAATGTATTGTTGACAAATGTCATGCTACCATTTTTTTCTTGACTCAGGGTATATATCACTGCTTTTCTACTTAGGTCTTCCAGAATACTTTTTTTTTGGTGGCCAGTCTTAAAAAGAGTTCTCTTATAATAATTTCAGGTGTTAAAACTTCTTTACCAGAATAAAAATATCCTCCCTGTCACGGACAGAAAGGTCATCTCCAGCATGTACCACCATCAGGACTGCTGTAGCACTGTCACAGTGGGGTACTTCATGGCTCCTCCTCACACCAGCAATTTTTGGTGTATGTAGTCCATATGGAGCTCTACGGCTACAAGGCCATAACACAACCATGATTTCGCTTCAGTCAAGGAAAGGTCCCAGAAGATGGTGATTCCTTGTATTACATGAGAATATATGAAATGCCCTGGCTAGCATAAACACACAGACTAAGATTCCCTTCGGCTCCTGGAAGGTTAGTGTTAGTCCTGGAGCAGTGGCAGATGCAAGCTCCAGTAAGCGATATACAGTGTTGAAGGAATGTAGAGGTTTTATTCAGATTTGGAGAGGTGAAGGTCAGCCTTTCTACTGCATATACACTGTAATACTCAATAACTCTGCTTCTAGAAATATTGGGCAGTAACTATACTCAGAAATAATACAGCTACTACATCATGCAGTAACCCCAACAGAAGAGCCAGCTGAAGAAACAAACCTTCAAGACAGCTAAAGCCACACAAAAAAATACCAGTGTATCTTCTGAGAGGACAGATAAAAGTAGCTTCTTGCAGTGTGATGAAGTTTTCTGACTGTTGATGTTTCACTGATCTTGAAATATGGAGGTATTTTATCATCACTGGGGCTTATGCATCTCTCCTGAAAGAGTTAACAGCTGAGCTCCTGCTCACAAACCTGACATTACCAACCATGATTATACTCAGCTGAAAACACCAATGCACTGAGAAGGTCTCATAGGACCAAACTCATCCAAAGAGGTACTTTTAAGAAACTAAGACTCCACCAGCAATGAATCTGTCCCATGTTTTTCAGTATGACATTTGCAAGCAATAAAGGCTGCTGCCATGCTTCCCATGAGATCCCTGGTGAGGGAAAAAGATGATGCATTTATACAAAAGCTAGCATGTAGACCTTCAAAAAGAAAGTTTTGACAATTTGCTTCTGACTCCAAAGTAATGTACAAAAAGTCATTGCTCTTTCTGAGCTCATATACGCCGTGTGTTTGTCTTAAGGAATCATTTCTCTTCATTCACCTTTTTACTCTGTTTAGGCAACCAGATTAATGTTGTGTGCCTGGACTGGGTGCTTTTCCAGCTTTCATGCTGTGAAGATAGCAGGTCAAATAATGCAGGAATCCATCCAAATGGGGAGATGTTTTATTTCTCACTAGTCTTCCTGACCGCTCTAGACACCACGTTTCTTCCCCTTTTATTTGTCCCCTCTTCCCCTTTCCTTCTCTGATTTCAATTACCCTTTAGCTAAGAAGCATCCAATGATATTACAGTTGCCTTCTGCCATCTGTAAAGAGCAGCCAGTTGCTTTCATCCTAATAAACATTTATATTAGACTGAGGCAAACAAGGAGCAATCCAGTGAGGCTTTCTTGTGTAAGATTCATCTGTGTGTGCTTTTTCTGCAGGAGCTGAAGCCCTCCATTCCTGTGAAAGACACTGAACAGCCCAAACTGGCAAAGACTGGGCTTAATGTTTCTCTAGCCATCCTCCTTGGTGACTGCTGACAGGAGGCATAGCTAGCAAATGGACAATGTGGTCAGGATGCCAGGGGTTACCATGTGCTCCCAGCTGCCTTGGGAAATTCTCCAGCCCATCCAACACCATGCGGAAATTAGAAGACTCTAGGTGACCAAGGGCTCTCTTCTGCTGAAGTTAAATTGGTTGTAAATACCTGTTCAGCTGGAGATGTCAAACTGGGACAGCACTGGCTTCATGGCTGGCTAATGGAAAGTGCTGTGTCTGATCCTGCAGATGGCTGCAACTCCTGCCTTTTCACACTCTTACGCTTTGACTTGCATTACTTGCTGAGCTGCTCCAGTATCAGCCTGCAATTTTTCCACAAGATGCTGGTATTTGGGTAACAGGACTGCCATAAATGAGGGCTAGCAGACAGATATGAAAATAAGTTTTCTCCCTCTCTCTTTGTCTCTGTCCTTTAGTGTGGTATCAGTTTGCAGTAGATTAATTTTATGTAAAGTTTTACATTTCAGATTGTGATCAGCATTTTTTTCCTCTTGGCTGGCTCTGAGAAAACATATATTCAAGTTTGAGAATTCATCATGTCTGATTAATGATGTGTATATAGAGCTTCCTGTATCATCTTCCTTCTTTTGGTCTTTTTTATTCAGTTGTTTGCTGTACTCCAACCCTGCGGATAGATGGTTCTGCAGTGATAAATGTAAAGTTTGCATAAGCCATGTAACAGCAGGACAGCCTATTATCACTGTACATTTTCCATGGCTGTGCAAACCTCTGTAGGCTATTTTATTGCTAATAGATCCACAGAGAAACAGTAGTGATTTTATGACTCTTTTTAAAATGGAAATTCATGTTTGAGAAATACAACTGGGAGGAAACAGATGTAAACCACTTAAGCATTTGCAGAAAATTGAGATGCACACTCTTATTTACAGACCCACATCGCCTTCATCGTTTTATTTTCAAAATTAAAATAAGCAATCTGTTTGCCATGGGAAATGAGGAACCGTAAACTTGTTGTTTTTCCTTTACTAAGCAATGGCCAGCGTCACTGTCTCTGTGCTTAATGGCATTGGAGAAAAGGGATGACAATTCCCTCCCTAGATTTTATTGTCTGTAACACGTTCCCTTTGTAATCTGTGTAAGAGGTATGCAAGTGGGAAAGATTTTAGCGTAACCATGTGTCTGGATTCACATTATATTATAAAAGCAAAAATGATTGCCCAACCTATTATAAGGTTTTACCCAAGTATTTAAAGCTATTGGAAAATCAATTTTCAAACTTTAATAGCAAACAATTGCAAAGCATTTACACTCACGTCAGAGTGCTAGTGTGCTCATTGCCTACACCAGCAGAAAATATTTCTTTCTTCTTGCATGCTGGTTTAGATTACTGATTTTGAGGGCCAAGAATCCTACTGGAAACTTATCATAAAATACCCCTATAAGTTCTGTTCAAGATATGAACTCATGAAATCACCTGTCAAAAAAAGCAGCATTTAACATTTATTAGTTATAATAATACTTCATGCTGATCTACAACCCTGCATCCATGGAGACTGGAGCTGTACACCCTCTTATTCCTCTCTCAGGAAAGGGTGTCATATATGCTTTACAAATAGCTAACCTGGGACACAGAGCTTTATGGAGGTTTGGCATGGCTCTGCTGAGGGCTGAAGGTTGGAAAAGCACCCAGTAAGTCCTCTACTTGTTAGTAGTTACCACAATGCATATATTTTTTCAGCCATGTATTTCTGAATTATTGTTTCTTTTCCAGGAAAGTAAGGGGGCTGCAGTGTCAAAGTGTATAAAAAGGACTCAAAATATGCTATCACATCTGAAGGCAGCCACTAAGCAGTGTAAAAAGCTGTAGTTTCAACTACCTATGATGTGGAGAATATGAAAGAAAAAAACCCAAACATCAACTGGTAAATGAAGAGACATAAAATCCCCTCCTGGCATGCTGGATGTTATATGAGAACATAGGAAGCAATCTTAATGTTCTGTGACAGCCAGGTGTATACCTGCAATAACGCTTCCCAACAACAACAGCTCCATACCCTGGGAGGCAGGAACTGCAATGTCTCCTGGTTACAACTCCCTGCTGAAAGGCAGCCTCAAAGCTCAGATGAAGCCAGGTCCTTCTCTGCAGCCACTCTGGTGATCACCTGGACACTGTTTTCTTAGGAAGACCTTGAAATTGTGATGAAGCAGTTGGATAGAAGTGGAGGACACCACTGAGATGTCCCACTTGGGCATCCTCCTGTGCCATAAGAAGAAGAAAAGGAAAGGAGAGATACTTTTATTAAGGGCAAAACCACGAGTGTGCCTGGATCTTGCCAGCACAGCTTGCAAGCAGGAGAGGGGCAGGAGCAGCCAGGGAGAGCAGAGCTAGCTGTGTAAAATACCCAGGGAGTAAGGATGTAAGCTCTCAGGGAGCTGACTGAGGAGAAGAAAAATCAGGTGTCAGGCAAGAATGGCCTGGGGAAATGGGGAAGCAAAACAGCTGGGATGGGAGAGCTCCCATAAAGAGTAAAGCCAGACACTAATTCCACTTTTGGGAGGAAAGACTAAGACACATATTGCATTAAAAAGAGAGCTAACAACACAGACTGCCTTCCCTAATGTTATTCTTCCATGCAAGTGGTTTCCATAGTGATGTCGCTTGATTGCAAGTGAGAGAGGAGATGGCCACAAGGCAATCTCTGCTAGGATGCTGTTCACACCATGAAAAAGCGTAAGACCTCAGATCACTTTGAGAAAAAAAAACCCCTGCACTGCAGTTTCTCAGTCCCCATAGTGTGGCTGGATGGGAAGGGTCAAACAGTCTTGTCCTACCCCCGGGCAGAGCAAGGAGTCTTTCCCTCTCCAGCCTGGAAAGTCTGCAAAAAGCAAAACCTCTCACTGACCCTGCCAAATCTGCCACCAATGTGCCTGCTGCATCCCAGCCCTTGGGGCAACCATTCAGAAAATGTACTTCAGCTCTCTAGTCCATC
>NW_009927747.1:21501-40778 GCF_000696875.1 Nestor notabilis | reverse complement strand
TAACAAGTCGATAATGAACACAGTCAGGAATGCCACTGGTAAGCTGGAAGAGCCAACAAAACTTCACACGAAAATCGAAGTGAAAGAATTCTTTCTTGTAGTTTCCTACACTTCACTCAACACTGATTAGTACATTAAAGAGCTTTATTGACCCCTGGCAGTTAAACGGAAAGCTTTCTTGTCGTAGTACTGAAAGAAGGGACAGATTTTCCAACAGCTGTCTAATATCTCTGTCAACATGGAAATGAAATACATCTAAGGACCTCAGAAAAGTATCTGAACATTTAGTGCCCAGTAAAAATGAATTCCAATTTCCACTCGCAGAAACTGGAATTACTCTCAGTCTGTTCTACCAGCTTTCTAAATAAACATCTGGCACAATTTTATTTTTAGGAAAAAAAAAAAAAGAAATAATGTAAAATCAGGCTACTAGCTGACCATCGCTTTATTAATGCAGCTGCAGAGACACAGTTTTTGTAAAACGTTAGTGTGAACTCATGTGTCATGTTCGGGCCCTCAGGGAAAAAAGAGGGTAACAATAAATAGCCAAATAACAAAATAAATGAGAGTCAATTTCACTGAGATTTGTGTGACACACCGGAACCCTTCAACTCTGTGTACTGTAGTGCTCAGATCAATGGACAAAGTAAAAAACATCACAGTGTTTCCATCCTCTAGCTGCACACAACACCCCTTGTTCTTAAATCAAGGCACTGTGATAAAGTAAGATCAAGCAAACGTAGCCTGAGGACCTGTGAACAGATGTCTGTTCCTTTCCTGGGTCCAGCCCAGCCTGCTACAGTTCATAACTTAAAACCAACAACGAAATTAAGCAATTATTCCCTATGTGCTTGTTATTGTTGTCCAATAAAGCCGCATCTAAAATAATAGCTTTTCTCCTGCCACCCAAGGTTGAGTACTGTAGAAAAATGTGTTGAAACTGATTAGGTTAGAGACATATAAATATTTGCTGACAGTCAACTAAGTCAAAATAATAACAGCAGGGAAAATTAACTTTCAGATAGAAAATCTAACTGCCTATGACCTCATTTGTGTACTGAAGACTAATTCAGCAAATGAAGAATACAATTCTTGGGACAAAGCAGGTAACCAATAGATTCATGGTAACAATTGTCACAAAAAAACAGGTCTATCCTGAAACCAATTGGCTTTGAGAAGATTTAAATTCATTATTATTTTTATTTTAATTATCATTATTATTATTGTCACTGTTATCATGGAACCATGTTAAGATTTATACAACTTTTCTTGGTTATTTTGCCCAGTATGTCAGCAAGGGAGCCTAGATTTACAGATCATTATGTAGAATACTTGAAGCGATTCAAGATTTCCTTTCATACAGTTGAAAGGTGTATTTCTCTTCCTGAACATCTTTTTTAAATTTAATTTAATTTTATTTTATTTTTAGCCTCTATCTGTCATCAGCTACTTTCTTCAAAACCGGCATGCTGTACAGAGTAGATTTCTTCTTTAATTAATATTGCTGTAGCTGTTTAAGATCATCACTTTTCTGTGCAGTCAACAACAACTTGAATGTGGAAGCCGTCATGACAACCCTTCCTCTCACAGGAGAGGAAATGTCTTGGGTCAGTATCTCATCCCTTTAAGGTCTCTCTTCTTGGTCTTGAAATAATATTTATAGCCCCATTTGTCTTGTCAGTACCATTCCCTCTTCACAAGACGGAGCCAGTTCAGAGTAGTCATTACCACCATGTTTTATGCAGGAGTCTATGTCTAATAGCAAATACTTCTCTTGGACCAAGTTGATGAGAGCAGTGTCATGTCTGCTGAGTGCTTCTGCTGTCTCTGCCTAGCTCATTTGGCATGGCCTATTGGTCTCCTTTTCTATTTTTACTTCAATTTTCGTATTACTATCCCAGAAATGGATATGTTTTGAGTAACCTGTCAGATTCTCTTTCATTCTTGACTATTTCACTATTTCCAGTGAAATGCATGTTGTATGGCTTCTTATGCTCATCGTCGTAAACACCAAAGAGGTATAATTTTCCCAGCAAGCAAAGAGAGTCTGACAATACTCTATTCAGGACTGAATGTAAGTTAAATAACATTGTGCTGATCCACTGTGAAAACAAGCAAACCATGCAAAACCTTCACAAAATCTGACATCTCACAATTACAAATTTGCTTTCCCTCCCAACCGTTTGCAGTTAAAGGTATGGTAAACTCCAGTAAAAGTCTTTTCTTATACTTCCAGATGAATGATTCCTTATCTAAAAATAGCAAAAGAATTTCTTTAGTTTCATCCGCATGAAGAACCTAGTTTGGGCAGTGTGCATCTGGTGAACTTGCAGACTTGTGAGGCGTGTCAGTACTCAATTTGTGAAGTTTTAATTTTGAAGAGTCCTGCATTATATTTATACTGAACCTGAAGTTACATACAGAGCATGTGGTTGAAGGCAAAATTTAGAGATTATGCAAATGACATAACCATAGCACACAGGCATCTCTTCATGGAAAAGGGAGAAGTAGTCCCAGAACCCTTTTATCACATAAGAAACCTGGAAACATGCAGTTAATGTGGAAAATGTGAATAGTTACGAATATTTTTTTCATGTGCTACCTCATCATCCCCACCCTGTCTGCCAGGGGTGGCTGTTGGGTTTGGTGAAATCTATGAACTTTGTCCCTCAGTGTTGATGAAAACTGTTGCCTAACACGAGAAAGAGACTTGAGGTAGATCTTGAGGTTAATGAAGTCCTTTACCTGCTGTCATACACCCCATTGCAGACTCTCCCTAGTTTATCGCAATCATCATGTTCTTCTTGTAGTCTTCTTCAGCTTGCATTCATCCCATCCTCCCCCCGCGATTTAAATATTTACAGTTTCAAAAAGGAAGGTGTGAAAATGTCAAAAAAGCAATAAAAAATCAAAAGGCAGAAAAAAGAACTATGAATGTGCATGTATTCTTTAAATCTTGGGAATATTAAGGAATCTCACTTATTATTAAAATTGCATAAAAGGAAATTCTTATGAGTTTAGAAACCTCTATCATGGATTTTGAAATGCCTGGAGTTGGCAGTACTGTGTGCTTTCTTACAGAGATTCATAAAGCCCTATATACCACAATGTTTCCTGTATCCTGGAGGTTTAAAATATGCAAGAGCATCCTGTTCTTATTAGATGCCCAACATTCATATCTGAAATCATGTTTTGGCCACAAAAGAGAAATTAATAACCCATCACTCACCATTTTCTATGGTAATTAAGGAGTTGAACTAAACTGAGCATCGCAATTTTTCCATGTGCCAATTTGCTGCCACTTTTTAGTACACTAGCTGAGGAGTCCAGAAATCAAAGAGATGCAGTGACTTCAAACATGAATACCTAGAGCTGTGTTGTTCTGAATGAAAATGGACACAGAAATGAATGTTAACATTTTTCACTGTAGACTCCTTCACACAGGCATGTTTGATGCTTTCCTCTACTGGGGCTGAAGCTGGAATTAAGTAATGAATAAACATGTCTCACTGAAACAGCTTTGACATTTCAACTAAGTTTACACATTAATTAAGATAAGGTTGTTCTTGCCCCCCAAAAAAGGAGCAGAAATTTGAGAGAACCTGGTGGCTGAAGTATAGTATAAAAAAGCTGTATGAACACTTTGTTAAATGCACAGATTTAACCCTGCTGGTTTGCTCCTAATCATTATTAATTGCCTCCAGTGGTGGACATTAATTTCCCTATTGCAGCAACATGCATCTTGAGTTTGGGCATATCCTAATATATCAAGTGGGACAGGTGATATAATTCAGCTGGTCACAGCTGGAAAGAAGACAGCCACCCACATGCAAGCAGTCTGTCAGCCTTAGTTACGCTGCAGACACCACCACAGCCTCCATAACAACATTGTACATTTATCTCTGGGGATAACTTTACAAGAAGTACAGCTGATCAGTTCATCCTATTTAATCTGCTGTTGTCTTAGCAGGAATAAGAATGCTTTCGCCTGGGCTTTAGCTGTGAATTTTGTGGAGGGGAAGAACTTGCAGACATAGCTGGACTGTTCCTCAGAAGAGTCTGATTCTTTTCTGGTTGTTAGAAAGAGGAGGGAGTGCCAATGGTGTCCCAAAACATGGCATGCCCCAGTGCCGCCATCTGGACCATGAGAGATTTTCATTCACATCCCTGAAGTACCTGATTCAGGCTGGAACCTGCCTCCCAAGTATTTTATTTGCAGGTTCACGTAACGATCACTCAGCTGGAGAAGCTTTCCCAGTAAATTAACTATTTCTTCTATGAGGACAAGGGCAGGAGGAGTGGACATGGGTCCACCTTGGAAGAGGCTGGTGGGGAGAGCCCTCAGTTTGAAGGCAAAAGATACAGCTGCAAATGCCTGCTCAGCCCAAAGTCCTGGCTGGGGGAGAATGTGCCTTACTCACAGCTTTGAGGCAGAAATTTCCACTCTGGACTCAGGAGACACATACGTTTCCACAAGAAGTTTCTGGATTTGACAATGGCACATATCCAGGTGAAGAATGCTTCTTTGGAAAAAAAGTCTTGCCCAAGCGTCCTGATTATATAGCTAATTAAACATGCAAATTACTGCTAGCTCAGAGTTCTTTTCCCGGCATGCCCCATAACTCCACCTCAGCAGCAGTTATGTTGCATGCACTGAATTTAAGCTAGAAGATAAAGGAAGTTTGAGGAAATAAAAAAGTGCATAAAAGGATTTTGGGATTTGGCCCAGGGGGAAGATGAGGGTTTAAGCTAGGCGGGACCAAGTTCCACAGTTGCCTTTCTTAACTGTAATTAACTGTAATTTTTCAGCACTACAATTACCTTTATTTGTAGCAACCAGCAAAGGATTAGCCATGGAGCTATTTAGTACTTTGTTTAATAAGTACTCATGAGTTTGGCTGCCTGTCCTAACCATTGTCCAAATGTGCAAAAAACATTTGTCCAGAAAAAAGGGGGAAGTTTAGGATGTGAAAATTTCTGGAACGAGATGTTCCATGCAAAAATTTTCAGTCAATTGTGAAAGCAGCTTTCCAAAAGGAAATTTCTGTTTAATATAAAATAATAAATGTTTTTTTTTGGAACCTGAGTCTCACGCTCTGTTTGACAAAGCTTTAAGTCAGTTCTTATTCAGACCAGCTTAGTGACTTCTGGTAATACACTGCTCCTGAGTTCAACACTATAAAAGTGAAGTACAAGAGTTTAAAAAAGCAGCTCAGTTATTTAACAGAACAAGTCCTCTTGTAATAGCCTGATGTGAACTTGATGGGTCTTCTTTCTGGTTCTTAGTTATGGTGCCTTTCAAATTATCTTAAATGTATAGGAGCTATCCTGCAATTCTTGCTGCATTTTGCAGATATGTCTTATCATTCAAGGATGGCACCATAGAAGTCTAGTTGTTTAATGAAACAGAACATTGAAGTGAAATTAGTCTTTAGTATCTTAGCATGTAATAACACTTTGCACCAAGCCTAAAAGCATTACGTAGTGTAGTTTTAGACGCTCAATGATTAAGTTTGATGCATTTAACCTAGCTGAAAAACATACTAAAGAGAAAGGAAAAATATGTTTATATGGCTTTGAAAGGATTTAGTTCTTCACTGTGTCTGTGAATTATTCCATACTAAGTCTCCCAAACGATATCTTGATAATTAGATCCCCATTTCTTTAAAGGTGACATTCTGTCCTGACAGCATCTAAATTACTTTGTTTTCTTTTTCTGGTGGGACAGCACATTGTCAAACTAAATCACAGTGCAGTTCCCTCTGTCTCTTGACTTTGATCCCCCCCTTTTCCCACAGAAGAGCTTGGGCTGTGCCTCGGCGGTGTACTGGTGCTGATCAGCTACCGCAGGCATTTGGGGCTGTGTTTACCTCTTTCTCATTCCTTAGCTTTGTTGGAAGGAGCCTGCATTCCTCCCTCAGTGGATGAGTCTGACTCCTCATCTACTTGATCCTTGATCCCTCTCAGCCTTCCTTGGAAAACTCTGCCCGCTTAGCCATGGACAGCTTTATATTTCATCTGGACTGGCACGTGGTTTGGAGGTCTGGAACAGAGTGTTTATGCTTGTCTCATATTTTTTTACCACTTCTAAGGCTTGCTGTTTTGCTACCCAGGAACTGAGTGAAGGCTTTAGTAGGGGAGACATTTGCTACAAAATCCAGCAAGGAAGGAAAACAATTCTGGATATGTTGCAGTTGCTGTCATGAACTTACATGAGATGCTTTTTTGTTTCTAGGCAGTGGGAGTGTTTGGGTTAGGCTGCCAGTGCCACTCTGCCACAAATCTCTCTGCCAACCTGTGAATCAGACACTCATGATCAAAACGAGTCAATTGGGTTGCCTGTTTTGGATGTCTTGGCTCAACAGCCTTGTTTTTGCTAGAACTGTTATTCATAAGTTATCACAGGAAGATTCCAGTGTTATGATCACTGTTATTAACGTGAGTTTAAAGGGGCAAAGGCTTTGTACTAAAAAGGAAACCGTGAGGGAAAAGCCTTGCACGGTGGTATGTGGGCTGAGTTCCTTACAGCAGTGTACATTTCCTTCTTAATTAAAATAGCTAAACTGTGGAACTAGACATTGATGCAATATGTTGTTCCCATTCTGGAAATACATTCACTGAGAGTTAATAAATAATCTATGAATTCTAATCTTTTAGAGTCATTTCAGAGGGATGAAGTCATCTGCTATAATTGCAAATGCAGTACCTCTGCCTTCACTGCATTCAAATGCAAAGGTGAGAAACTCATTAGAGGTGCTGGGTTGCTAGAGATAGATGCCCCAATTTAAATGCCACACCATTTGTTTTTAGCAAATTGAGTTGCTAGAATAATATTTCCTTCTATTGTAAGGCTTCAGCCCTGGATTTCCACCTGCTTAACCCAGATTTAGCTGGGCAAAGGGATTAATTTTCTTCTTATTAGATCTGCAGGGATTGCCTCAATCAATACAGGCTGCCTAGATAGACCAGTTTCCCAGCTATACGGAACTAGTTACCTGGTGTCAGACCTACAAGAGTATCAGACTCTCATTTTGACATCTGAGGCAAATCCTGCTGCCAGAGTGCTGTTGAAGCTGCTTTTAATAAATGTAGGGGCATTGTTCTCATTTGCTTTGCTTTTAACAGGAACTGAGCTGACTTGCCTGGAAAATCAAGCTTTTCATGTCCAGTTTCAGATCCTAAGCTGAAAGTACATGGCAGGCTGTAAATATCCCCAAGTAGTGGGGTGACTAGTCATTGCTGAACTTATTTCCCATCTCCAGTCTGCTACCCATCTAAGGGTGGATCATTTAAAACTGGCTTGAAGGTGCCTATGTTGTCCAGCATTTGCAATCAGGACTGAAGCATGGACACTCTCATCTCTGATACCCATGCTTCCATAACCAGGTTTAATTCTTTTGTCAGTGGTCAAACTAGCTGATGCAATGCTGTCAGCCAGTGCAAGCAAGGATAAGCTACGTGAAACTCCAGATTCACTCAGCTCCCATCAGTTGTTTACTGATGTTGGAGCTTGAATCCCCCTCATATGTAGTGACTAGTGAGTTTTAATTGAAATCACATCATCAAAGGGCTGTAGTCAACCACTGCTGTGTTACTTGGTGATCAGAAGCCCAAAAGGAATGATTTTAATGAAGCAGAGAGCCCAAGAACTTGATGGCTAAAGTCACACCTAAGGGAAAATTCAAGCATACTTGAAAGTGCAGAAATACTCAGAGCAAAGATCAAACTTTCCTTGCACCTCTGGGAGCATAACAGAAATGTTACTTGCTAGAGATCCAGCCCCAGCTAAACCTAGTGCTGCGGAGATGAAAGACAGACTGTACTGCTTTCCTAGGTCATTCAATACCCCAGCATTTTATGTGAGTATCAATGGCAGCATTGTCCAGTGTGTACATTATATTGAGACAGTCAAAAATGGTATATCAATGATAGCATCTTTAATAGCCATAAAAATAAAGTGAGGAAGACAGGGGGTGATAAATAAAGAACAGCCCGTATTGATCCATCTGCATCTGGTTTGTTGGATTCCTTATACAGTTCATGGGAACAAAAATCCATCGGTTCATTCTCTTTCAAAATAAACTGCTTTCTATTAACAGGCAGCAGATGATCTCATGGGTTTTAAAGAAACATGCAAGAGGGATCTGCAAAAAAGGATATGATGAAAATTATTACTATAGCAATAAATTTCATCAGTGTTTCCTCCTGAAACGGGGACAACTGCACTCAGCAATAAAAATAATAGTAATAGTCTGAAGCTCTTCTGTGGCTATGTAACCTCCTTATGTCACTCACTGTTACAGTAGCTTTAAAAGTGGTACTTAAGCCCACCTGCTAAGAAAATATCACTTGCAAAGTGATATGCATTTTGCCTTAAGCATGTATTAATCCTGGATCCCACATATTGCAGCTTCACAATGGTCCTGCTGAGTCTGAGAACTGTCACATTCACCTGGCAGAAGAGGAAGAGAAGCTCTGGAGTCCCTTTGCGGTCACCTCATGGTGAGCCTGGACTGCATCTATCCTGGCCAGCCTGCCACGGGCATAACTTGCCATCTATCTCATCACATCTGGTGAATGATCTACAGAAACTGGTACTTGAACCAGCAGCCTTGGGGCTGCACCATAGCCAGCAGGGTGGCAGAAAGGCCTGGGAGCAGAGGAGACATGAAAGCTTTATGGTATTTATACGAATGCTGCAGATTGTGCCGGAGCTACTGCTCCCCCGAGCTGTTGTTTCAAGATGAGGCAGCACACTCCTTCACCAGCCCAATGGTCCTCAACCATGGCTGCCAGGGGCTTCCATGTCTTCAGTGGATGCTCTCTTTAGGTATTGCTCAGCTGGGGTGTGCTGGCACATCCCGTGAGACCAGTGCTTCTTCCTACATTCAAGATTGCAGAGAAAGAGGGATGATGAAAGCACAAATAAAACTACTTTTTGCCTTCTGATTTTTCACTGTTTCCCCTTTTCCAGAAACAAAGCCCACTGAGTCTGTCCCCTTTTCCAGAAAGAAAGGAACAGATGTCTGAAAAATTCAGTGCCCCAAGAACTGGAATAAATCATTTGCTCTTTTTGTATGGCTGCATTGGAGAGGAATAGGCCACAATCAGAGAAAAGGGACTGAGCCAATATGGACTTCTTGTTGGTGGGACATCCCTCTGTGACTGCAAAGGCCTGATGAGTAGCTGAAGCTGAGGTTGAGCTTATAGCCTACAGTAGATGGTGGCTTTGCAGATTCTTATTAATATTACAGTCTGTTCAGAGGAAAGTGTATAGGGGATTACGGAATATGTGTGTACGTGTTTTTGGTGGGCTTCATGCGCTCTCCAATATGTGAAATATTTCTCCCTTTGAGACCCCAGGTGCTCAAGGCTACATTCCCAGAGCTGCGGGAGGTCTTTCATAGGGCTCCTTTTCTCTGCAGAGAAGATGCCTGAGCATTGTGTGCACACTGTTTACCTTCCAGCTATGACACATGCTTACATATTTTGGAGGAGAACAGCAACATTTCTGATAAGGACAGCCCTGAACAAATGGCTCAGAAATATACCCTATTTTCAGTTAATTCAGACTAACATCTTCGTTTCTGCTGGGTTTTGAGCATCATGTGGTTCTGATACATCACATTGAGTTAGGATTTTGTATGTGGTATTTGCCCATGTTGGTTTCTGGCTTCCTGCAATATGAGCAAACTGACTTATTTTCTTATCAGATTCCTATTTCCTGTCTCTGGGTCACAGGAGGAATGAAGTCCTGTTATGGACAGCAAGAGGCAAAGAGCTTCTATAAATCCACTGCTGCCACAATTCACCAGCTCCTTAAATTCCAGTTAATTCGCTTTGTTTTCCCAAAGAAGTGTTACCGAAGCCAACTACTGGTTTAAGTTCTTTTCCAAGTGTGAGATGAGCAGAGGAGGGAGCAGCAGCCAAAAATATCCATAAGCCACTAAGAAACTTTTATTGATCATTTTTTTACCTTGAAGTTAGTGGTGGTGTGTGCAAGGATGGCAGTGCATGCCATTTCATTTGGAAGGCATCTTTTCATGATGCTAATGTGCTGAAATATATCCTCTCTTAAACAATGTCACCTAAGAAAGGTGTGAAGGCACCCAAACTGCCTATTGTCCCAGACCCATGCTGACTCCTAAACCATGCCATGAGCTGATTGAGGGAGAGTTCATTGTCCCAGATCAGGAGCATGCTGACAACCTCACGGAGCAGACAGCTGTCTTCCAGGACCTGGGAACAGGTCAAGCTACTGCTGTGGAGAGACACATTATCTGGTACAACTCCCACTGCTCCATGCCTTCTCAGCTCTCCCACGTATTTTAGAAGCTACTGTAGAGTGTATTTTAACATAACTCCCAGCATAGGTTCAAGGAGGGAGGCAGAGGAGTGTCAAGCAATATTGTTATAAACAAGCCTTTAACTCAATACCATTGTTTGACAGATTAGAGTTCTTTATCCTGCTTGTTTATCACATATGCAGACACACACATACACACATACACATGCACATACATACACACACTTAAATAACCTCTGTAGTTTAAACCTCTGCTACTCCCTTTGTCCTTGTATCCTTTCCTCTAATGTTTATGGACCATTTTCAAAGGCATGTGCTGTGGTATCTGATGATCTGTGTCTTTTCAAGTCTGCATGCAGACATGCAATCTCACTGTCTGGGTAATGCTTCCAACGGACAGCCTTCCAACAGACTCACTTCCCTCTTCCCTCCTTTGCCCCCTTCCCATGGATAAAAATGACTGATGAAGCCCATTACTTATCTATCAGATAATAGATCAACTTTGACAGAGATTCCTTATAAAAACTCTCTCTTAGCAAAATTTGTTCTGGACGTCGAGGAGGCATTGGGCTGAAACATTGCTTTTGGTGGGGGGTTAATTTAGCATTTAAATTCTTTTTCTCTGTTGACTTCTTTTTTAATGGAAAATTGCCCCCCCATGCACAGCAGAGTTTAGCTAATCCATACTTTTGTAATAAAGGAGAAAGGTAATGTTACCCTAAAAAATTCTCCCTGTAATGCTGACATGGCCTGTAGACATGATTAGGATCCATACAGCAAAATCCTGACACTTAAACCAGGAAAAGGTGGTGCTGCAAAATGGGACTTAGTTACTTTTTGTTAGTTCTAGAGCATTGTTAGTGATTAGGAGAGAGAAGCAACTATGCTTTGTAGTTTCGGCCATGTGTCAAAACACTGTGCCCCACCACACCAAGCGCAGAACAGTTCAAGCCCTGAAAAAATACAAGTCACCTGCAAGAGGTTCGATTCATTTCTGTGTCCAGGGCCAGGCTTCTGCCCTCCCCCAGCAGTGCCTGGGATCTGTTTCCACTTCGTATTTTCCAGCTGCATCAAGCCCTTGCAAGTGCATCCAAACCCAGTGAAACGCAGATTTGCCGGTAAGTTCATGATGCATTTCTGACAAATTGAAGATGCTCCCAGATGAAATTCCAGGAATCCAAATCCAGGCCAACATTTCTAACACAAGGAATTTTCAAACCCTTCAAGCCACAACATCTGGAATTATGGCAGTCATTGTGGGGCCTGCTTATCAGTCTGCTTTGTCCACCACACCAAAGCACAGAGCGGGACAGCTCTGAGGATGCAGTGGGGGCCATATCACAACATTTCCCCACCTTGTCCTTCCCTCCCACCTCCAAAGCACTCCTGTTGCTTCCAGTGCACTGACATCTGCACAGGGACAACCTGGCAGGGTGATGGGTACACAGGTACTGCTTCCAGCAGGGATGTCTGCTGGGTGCCTGGCTCTTCCGGAGCCTCACACAGTCATTTATTTTACACTCCTTTTTCCTACAGACAGATGTACTTTCTCCCCTGGGGCTGTGAGGAGTAGCAAGGAAGAGAATGGCAGTGGCTGTTTGGTATGCATCATTGTGGGGGATGTATAGGTTACTACAATTCCCAATTTGGCAGAGGTCCCAGAAACAACTCTTGCAGAAATATGTATTCCTGAAATGTCCTAAAAATAACCCAGTGTCAACCCAAAGTGTATATAAAGTTGTAAGATAAAGATACAGAAGGTTTGAAACATGCTGTTTTGCCTGCATCTGTGTCCCAGGGAACACTTCTATGGTGGTGTTATTCTACTCCCAGGCTTTATGTTGTGCCTCACCCCCACACCACAAGGCTCTGTTCCTGGTTTAAAGAGCTTGAAAACAGCATGGTTTGCCCCAAACTGGCAAGACCTCTTCCAACACCTCAAGCAGAGGTTGAGTGTGTTGGCAGCCCAGTATAGAGCCGGGAGACCAGGGTACCCACTATCTGTCCAAAGACCCCTGCTCTTCAGAAATGTTATAAGCACTCAAAGTGAATAGAAAACCCCAGCTCCTCTCATATGCCATTAGTTTTAATATTACCTGCTATACAGAAATAGAGTTAAATTGCCTTCAGCAGGTTTATCTCAATTTTTAACAGCAGTGTCTGAGAGTCAGCAGAGTCCTTCACAAATCCCATATCCAAAATGAATGTGAATATATTGAGAAATTAGCATGAAATGGACAATATGGCAAACTTATTTCGCATCTCCAGACAAAGACAAATGAAAATCAAGAATCTCTGCAGCATCCTGAAAAAAAGCATCTTAGTGAGTAAATTACACTTGAAAAGGCAGCAGTGTTTTTTTTAATGGTCAAAGATTGATTCTCAGGACCAGAAGCCTGAACCAGCAAACGAAATAACCTGCTTCTGTCTGCCCCATCTGAGAGCCCTTCACAGCAGAGCTGAGTAAATTATTCACGGTAGATAATTTACCCGCACAAAAGCTTTCTTTTTTCACTTGCTGAATGTCAGTACCTTGATTGTGACTTCCTCTAATTTATTTGTAATTCAAATTTACTTGTCCAATTTATTATCTTTCTTCTTTCCTATCAGGTCAGATAGACTGTGAAGGGTCTGCTACAAGTATTTCAACCTGCCTGTTCAAAACAGGGCTGAGTTCATCATGAGTGGTGTCACATGTGGTTAGGAATGCAAATTTTGTGATCAGGAGAAGAGCTTTCGGTTGTGAATATAAATTTTATCTTGCTTCAGCCCTGGAAAAGTGGTTGCATTGCAATCTCTGCTGTCTATGTGCAAAGCTGAAATGAAATCTTCTTTTTATTACATTCACTTGAAATAACAGCACCTGCATCCCCAGGCCAAGTTGCCAATGGCACAGTCAAAACCTCATTCACTTGCCTGCACACACAGGCTCTAGAAAAACTGGAAACTGGGACCACTTCTGTGTTAACAAGTGTCCCTTTTAAATGTCCTAATTGCAGAGCACAGAATGAAAAGGAATAGTCACAGCAGTGGTAGATGAAGAATTTTTGTCCCTCATTAGGCAAGTTTAAGCTCGAGGTTATGGTAGAGCTTTGTCATCTCAGCCCAGCACTTTTCCTATATGGCAGTATTCAAGCGTGCAAACTTTAAATGGGCTTTCCATGGGCATTCATGCAAGCCAAGCTCCATCCCTCTAATGTTTGCAGAAATCAAACAGAAAAGAGCTGGGGAGTCTGGGCACAGGGAATCCATTTTCAAACCAGCAGCAACACTAGTCCACTTAACGTAATCCTTCTCTTGGCCCCTGGATGTGAGAAATGATTGAAACAAATGTCAGCATCAGATAGCCAGATCTTAATGGGACACTAGCTCTTAATGGCTGTTTGCTACTATTCACGCTACTGTGCTTCTTCCTTCAACTTACACAGTCAGATATAATCAGTGAATATGTTCATGCAAATTTGAGCAGAGGATGGAATTTTAGAGCAGGAATTCTCAGTTAGAGTGGGCTTTAACTAGAGAGCTACATAACCTTTCCAAGAAATGACCACCTCAGATATAACATTTCTATAACTGCTTTACTATAAAACCCAGTAAAAATTAGGCAAAACTTGAGAAGCTTGGTTATTGTTTTCATTCATCTTGTTTGCTAGTGTGAGTGTATGAGGGGTGAGGGGTGTGTGTACAGCTTGGTTTTGTGTTTGAAATCCTGGTGGTTTCACAGCCATTTTCTCAGTCCTGTGGGCTCTGCCCCATGGGCTGATGAATACCCTTCTTGAGGGTCAAATGCATCCAAGTGTGGATAGGCAGGGGTAAAACCTGCACATGGCCAAAGAATCATGTCCAGTTTTGTCTGAAATCAATGAAGGTCTCATTTCTGTCAGGATGACAATGGTGCTTGCTGCTCCAGTGACAGTTGCCTCTGCAACCCACAGGGGTATCTTCCTCTCCTTTTGCTCTTTAGTTTTACAGGCCTTTGCATTTCTCAGCCCTGATCTTAGGTGAGATGAAAGCACCAAATTAACACAAGAGTCCCAGCAGAAGCCCCATCTCATGACATCCCAAACCTACCTGGTGCAATGGTATCACTGGGCAAGCATCCCCACCCAATGATCCTGCCAGCCTCTGGGGCAGCAGAACCTCAATTGCATTGCATTAAGGGCAAGGACATGAAAGATTCACGTCCCCACACACCAGACCCAGCAAACCACAGGGTCCCAGCTGTGATCTCTGAGACGTCAGCAGCGAGACTCCTCCATGAGCTGTTTCTTCCTGACATAAAGGGGGCCGACTGCTTCTGGCTGGTTGACTGGCAGCTGAGAGGTTCTTAATGAGCACCTCTCCCCCTTGGCAGTACTTGCTGATGGAGACCTCAGCTGGGAGGGAGAACTGTGGTGTTGGGCTGAATTAGCCTGAATTATTCTCTGCATGTCTAAAAACCCCCATAACAGCCATTTAGAAGAGTTCATAAACCAACAGTGCATCCAGCATATAAAAGGCAGAGCAAAAAAAACCCAAAAAACCAGCATGAACCTATATTTTAAGATAAATTTAATTTGTCCCAATTGTCCCTTTTTTGAACCACTAATAGAACAAACCTTCTTGGTAAAAGCTGAGGAGGGAGGGGAAGAAACCAAGGCCCTGTGGAAAATTCAGGAGGGATATGCTGTGCATGAGAATTGGTACTGAAAAATGCATGAGAACTGTTTTGTTAAAAAAATGGACTGTGGAAATAGCGGCTTCTTTGGAAGAATCAAGAGCAATAAATGGAAAGAATCAAGACTGGAAAGAGCCTGAAAATGAGGGAAAAAAGCTCTCAGAAGCCTGTCTGGGTTGGAAAACAGGAGGCACTGGAAGTTTTCAGAGGAGTGGATGAGCTATGGGGACATACTTGGAAAGGACCCCACATTGTGCACATGGTTGAGGTCAGAGCACAGAATGGGGCTGTAGCCACCAACACGAGTGAAGGTCTTTGTTCTGATGCAGAAGGAAACAAAAGTCAGGTCTAGAAAAGCCATAGCAGGAAGGAGTTCCTCGGCCAGATCCTCTTCCTCCCGCTGCTCGGCCCCAAGTCGAGGAATGATGACTGGAAGTCATCGTGGCAGCTGTGGGGAATGAAGATATACCACTGAAGCACAGCCTGCCTGAGATGAGTGTGACATTGGTTTAGTGTGACTGTCATACTCAGACTGGTGTCCAGGAGCTGGAGATTATTATAACAATGACATGGCTGTAGACTGAATTTCCTCAATGGCAAAGGCGAGCAGGAGAGACCAGGGATGAGTGTGCTTGATGTCAGCTCGAGTGAGAGGCAGTGCTCCCTGGTGTAAGAAATGCCAGCCTTCTGCCCACTCCTTGCTCTTTTAACCACAAAAAACACGTCACTTGCAACATACAGGGTGACCAAATAGATGCAGGGGCTACACCTGAAATCCAAAGAACACAGGGATTCAGCCAGGAAAGAAAAATAACAACATGCATTTGCAGCTATCTCTATAAAGGAAGATGGAGGATGTCATTAGGCATTGGGCAGTGCCCGTTTGGTGAAGTGTTTCCTACACCTTTAGGCAGGCTCTGGGAAAAGTGAACTGGGTAATTGCCTTTCCTGGGGAACCAAACACAGGGATGGGGTTGGGGGTAGAGATAGTAATGAAAATGCAGTGCTGCACTGTGTGCCTTGTTAGTTAGCAGGTGTGTGGGTGAGTGTGTTTCTGTACACACCTTTAATTAGACTAGAAATCAAATGGCTGCTGCAGAGCCTCTCTCTCTCATGATTTTTAAAGGACCCCTCTGTTGTGCATTTTAGAGGCAGATTTATAAAGGAGCTGGGAAACAGCAAGGATGTGCTTGGCACTGATGCCACTTCCCAGGCTTGGGAGGCAAAACATCCACAACCAGCAGGGAGCCAGGACCCCGGGGGAGCCCCCGTCACATCCCTCTGCCCTCCTCATAGCAGCAACCAGCACAAGAGACACAATTAGGGTCCAAGTCAGCCCAGCTGATGCCCTGATGGAAATCCTCGAGGTGAGGAGTGAGGGTCTCAGCTGGGTAGAAATGGTGCATTAAAACCACGCTGGCTCATGCAGGATCCAGAGTTGCAGGATCTGGATTGCTGGACTCCCTAGTCCAGGACTAAGCTAGGGAGAAGCAAGGGCTTTGCACCAAAATGAATGTAGCATCCTTTGTCATGCCCACATGGCAAAGCAAGGTGCTCATTCGAATCCATGAGCATTTTCTTGTGGTGAGGGCCAGAGTGCCTGGCTTGGGAAAACAGGAGGAAATACAAGCAGAATTTTGCAGTCACAGCCAAATGCAATCACCTCCACCTATTGCCTTCTCTTCCTGAAGGATCCTCTATGCACTTTTGGTCCCAGAGGTGTTCCCATGTTCTTAAAATGGTTTCAGTATAATTAGACCTGGTCAGCATATGAAGAAGCCAAAGCACAAGCTGACAAGTGCAGGACTGACCCCTACGTGTTGGTCATATCTTCCTTCCCCACAGATCCGTGACATTAACACTCTTAATTTTTTATTTCCCCTGAATTCAGGAGGAAAACCATAATTTTCACTTGTATTTCTTTGAATTATAGAAAGGAAATTCCATTTGAAACTGATTTGTTTTCTTCAAAGCTATTGATAACTTATGTGTTGATGACTTACGTGTTTCATGCTACAATGTCAGGAAGAAAGGCTGGTTCTTTAAAATATTAAAATGATTTTTTTTGCATAAAAATGAATGAATTCCTTGCTCCTTTCATTTTGACATGGTCTGTGGAGACCGTATGCTCAGCAAGTCTAAAAACTTTCAGGACAACCTGTCACAGCCTCTAGGAATAGACTAAATAAGTGTTAACCAAAGCATGAAATATGAAACACAACAACACAAGACAGAATGAAGTGAAACTCTGCTCTGATTTCAAATCACGCATAAACAGATTTCCTTGCAATAAGCACAGTGCTGTTTCCCTTGTGCTTTGCTTGTGTTATCTTTTTCAGTGGAAAAAAAAAAAAGTGGCATCTCAAAATACTCGACCTGCTCCAAATGAAATTATTTCTGTTATTCTAAGCTGGATCCCATAAAAAATGAACAGAGAAAACTGTTAAGAAAATTGGTGTCTTTTAGTGTGTACTTTTCACTGCTCTTTCTACCAAGAGTGTTGGCCAGTCAGAAGGTACTGATAGCCCTCCATGGACAACTTTGAAGGTGGAAGAGCTAAAATTAGCAGCTGAGTTCAGGACCAGGTCCTAATAAACATTACGCAGCCCTTAAAAAAAAACGTGGTAAAGTATAAAGTTTTAGAGAACCTTTTTAAAAAGGAAATAGCCCTTAGCAGTGGTATTAATGCCTTTTATGAACATTTGCACATTGTACATCTTTTCCTACAGCAAGGATATTTTTGAGAAATACAAGAGCCTTGGTGAATAGTTAGTAAGTGAGCTTCTTGCAGTTGCTGCTTTACAGGTTTCAGTAAATCTCACACCTCAGAACATATTTCAGTCCCTGTTAGGTCCTGCCTGCTAACAGTTGTGCTGCATTGATGTCTCGCTGGAGAAATGTTGGCAGAAAGTATATGACGCTGTTTTTGTAGCAAGTGCAGTTACTTCTGTAGCTGGTGCTTTACTTTCAGGCTTTAACTCAGCCTTACTCAAGAGACTGTCTCCTGAGGGGTTTCCTTCCATTCCCCTGAAACAGTTGGTGTTGCTGATGGCCAGGACTGGAGACAGAGCTAAGTGGACCCTTGGCCAGCTCCAAGGTAGCAATTCATTTTATTTTTAGAGCATACACAAATATCACCCCAATGCAGATACCCAGTACTTTTCACCCTGCTTTACAGGGCTCTGCAATCCTTTGCTGGTGGGCCAGCGGTCAGTGCACACAGGATATGGCTGAGATTTGGAAATTCAGTTCATGCTTGTGTGAATTCAAGCAACTTCCAGTGCTATGGAAAGCAGAGATGCCTTCCACTCTCCTTCCAGCTTTCCTCCTAGAAACATGCCAAAAATCCCATTGCTTTTGGTGACAGACATCACTGCAACATAGCTCTGCCTGAAAAAAAAGTAAATCACAGATGCACACTCTGCCTTGCAGCTTCAGCTGGGAGAAATGAGAGTTGCAAGCTCTGGAAATAAATCTGCCTCTCGCTCAGCACCAGATAACCGGCAAGTGTTCGTCCATCTGCTGTCAGCAGTCAAACTGTGAGTTTGCTGATGTGATATTACGGTGGCATAATTGACTGAGGCTTTTTGGACCGTGTTCCATGCTCATGTGTTGGCTCTCCCACAGCAGCATTCTGGGGGCGAGGGCCGAGAAGCAAAGGTGCTCGTTGAGACTGGACTGATGGAGCTGGGCGGCAGTGACATGAATGGATGGCTGGAGCAGAGGCACTGCCTGGCCGCGTTAGCGCTTTCTGCCAGCAGCAATGATGGAGAAAGCTCTCCGCAGCTGTCCCTCAAATCTCTGTGCCGCATAGTCAAAACCCTTTCTGCTTCACGGCTCATCTGTGGTCGCTTGTATTAGTAACCAGCCATGGCACTGAACTTCTGTCTTGGCATTTGTGTATCAATCCCTTTTGTCATTGCTGTCCCCCCTGCTGCCCTTAAATGGACACAAGACACAGGTGATGGCAACACATTCACTGCAGCACCTTCGGTGTCCGGGCAGTATGATCCACATACTGGCAGGGCCCGCAGCCGTGATGGTGAATGTCTCCTCCCTTGGCTCAGACAAAGTCACCTTGCTCCCTGAGGCTTCCCAAAAGCTTTGCTGCAGGTGGAAAGGCCGAGCAGGGGGAACACTTTTGTGTTCCATGCTGGCATCACTTGGCATCACCACCACTGCATTTTCCAGATTGGGGCAGCCTGGACAAAGCCTGTCAAAGGGTCCCAGGACCAGCTTGCTAGCTCAGGGATGAAGTAGCACCATGATCAAGGTGAGATGAAAACGATGGTGCATCCACCGCAAACAGAGACA
>NW_009927747.1:10723-21470 GCF_000696875.1 Nestor notabilis | reverse complement strand
GGGAAGATTACACAGAAGTTGTAGCTCATTAAAGGAAAACATGCTGAGATATTTTTCTGCTGCTGTTGTTACTTATAAAAGAGCCAGTTAAAAGAGATTATTATGGTAATTACAGCAATGTAAAGCGAGACATAGCAAAGATTACAGCACTTTAATAAGCCATCGTCATGGCTTAAGTGAAACATATTTAGGGCTCAAACAAGGTATTGCCCACATGCCTGTGCAGGAGATAATAAAAGCAGAAGAGCTGCTCAGGTGGCTGCAATGTTGGCAGAAAAAGCTGTCAGTGGCTGCTCATTGCAAGGAGGACGATTGGCCAGAGGAGGCTGGGATATGGGGCTGGCACTGCACGGTGGCCATGGGGGAGCCAGGATGGCAGGAGAGAAGGGGCAGAGATGGACTGTGGGGGACACAGGGCCCAGACAGGTGACCTTGAGGTGGGCAGGCAGTATAAAGATCTCTCCATGATCCTGTCTGGTACAGAGATCATGAATCAAGAACGAGGCCATGAAGACCCATCTCTGCCATGTGACCTGGCACTTCTGATAAATCCCCCGCTTACACCTCCAGCTTCCAGCAGCTGGGAGGAACTGGACCATAGAGTTTAATGGCTCTGGTAGTATTTTCCTCCCTTAATTTGTCCAGTCCCCTTCTGATACAGAATTTATGTTTTCACCCCCCGAGGTGGTGTCACCTCAAGCTGTGTACTCCTCTGCACCCAGATTTATGCCAGCTTCTAGATATAAACTCTCTATATTTAACCCTTTATACTATAAGTGCCAATTTATTTGGTCCTGTTTGATTTGGGTAGAACCCATCTCTCCTGGGTAGGTTCCTGCAAGAATTTCCGAAATACTTAAAAAACTCCCAAATTCCTCTCCTAGCCCCTCAAAGGTATCTGCATTTCATCACGGCCCTGTGCAGGAAGCATCTCAGTGAACATCACTGTGAAGTCCACAGCTTTTTTACTTACTGACACTCAATGATCTTGCCTAGTGCTCACAAATTGCTTACCTAGATGCTTTATGATGTCTGCCACCTGCACTACCATCATGTGCATGGCGGTGAAGTCGTCACAGCTATCACAAATCTGGTTTGGCCACCCTCGGAAGACAGCTAGTTCCTGGGGTGTATGAACTCACTGCATAGCGTATAAGTTAGATTTCACTTCTGCAGGGTCACGGGGATTTTGTCAGTGATGCTCAGTGCAGTACCCTCAAATCCACTCCTCAGCTGGATTTTCACCTGAAAATTGCTTCACTAGCAGCTGTTTCGCTTTTCTTTGAATTGTTTCTTCACTCATAGTCTTCTGAGGAGCCAAGGCTGGAGAAGCCTGCAGCCATCTCCTCTCCCACAGCTAAACTACTGCTGCAGCCAAATTCTCCTCGCTTGGATTGGCTCCCGCAATCCCAGGGGCACTCACTTCAGCATAAACTGTAAACAAGTAGATGCAGATCATATTTTCTCATGAAGCAATAACATGCAGATTTGGATTCACACAACCTAACTCCAGTCTCCTAAAAGGAAGCACGGCATCAAACAAAGCATTACTCAGGTTGGGTTGTCAGCTTACAGCAATTTAAGGTATGTGAGAAGCCAGGCCAGCCAACAGAATCCATTTCACCCCTTAGCAAATATCCAGATGGTGCTTGCCATGCTGAGAGTGAAATGTCCCTTCTAACCTCAGAGGCATTGCGTGGAGCTCTTCCCCAGTTGCACCGGCTGTAAAAGTGGCACTTGGAAAAGGACAGGAATGCATTTTCCTTTCTTAATTCAGTGTAAGGAACTTAGAAAAGGCACTTGGTGACATTTTTAGGAGTGTTGATACAGGGGTGACAATGATTTTGCGAATGAATGCATGCAAGAGTGAGATAACCCGAGTTCCTGTATTCAACACAGACATCAGCTAGCTGCAGAGCTGCTCACTTCAGGCCTCATTAAAAACTGGGGATGGTGTGGTTTGCAAATGTAAAACAAATGGTTAAACCACACTTTAAGTTACCTTAAGACTCTGCTGAGCATGTCCTTACTCCCATTTAGAAGCTGCCACATACCACTCTGAAAAGCCACTGTGAACGAGCTGCACCCAGGCCCTCAGTGGCAACTGGTGGCTTTCCTACTTGCAGTCACATCTACAGGTAACACCGCGGCGTAGAAAACACAGGCATTTGTCTGGTGCAAAAGCAGGTGAGCGCTGGAGTGTAGTGTTCCTTCCAGTGACAGAAGTGACTGATCCTGGAGGAGCGTGTTTAAAACCCTTGTGGCAGCCGCCCCCCGCGGGAATGCCATCCCCCGGCATCTCGCGCCCGATGTGGACGTGATTTACACCCGTGCCGCGTGTGCCTGCACATTTGTGTAGAGGTGCCCCTGCACCGAGGCCACTGACACTCGATCTGCATGATTGCAGATATGTGGTGATCATTCCATTGAGAGTGAGCCTGGCTTAGGCCAGTGGAACAGAGAGCTGGGGCCGGCTTAGGTTTCTACTCTGCAGCCATGGGCAGATATGCTGACCCTCCACAGCCAAGTCTGGTTCTGAAAACTTCTCTCTCTTACAGAGGCAATTAAACACCTTGTGCAGCCTTGACATTAAAACATATTTAAATTTAAAAGCAATGTTTAGTAATACAGTTGGGTTTTTTTGCCAGTTTATTTGGGTGCCAGAGTTGAGCAGAGACCTCAGGGCAGGCTGATTCATGCCTGTTTCGTTTTTCCATTCAATCCATTTTCTCTGAAAAGGAGATATAAGCAGTGAAGCCAATATAGTTTTATTGGATCCAATGCACTGCCACTAAAACAAATTTATGTACACTCAGGTCACTACACTTTTATTAAAACAAATAGAATTTAATTCAAACCAGCATTCAATAGCTACAGTTTGGGTTTTGGGTTTTTTTCTTTCTTTTTTTTTTTTTTGAGAGCTGAAATTAAATCCTACCAATACTTTTGCTCAATATGTTTTCACAATCAATCGGATTAATTTGACCAAGACAACATATATTTATCATACGTAACACACTTTTATTAAAAAGAAATTTAAAAAGAAAATTACAGAAACCAGGTTTCTTTTGAGCATACAGACAGAAATCCTAACCCACTGTAAGATTAGATCAGGCAGACAGGTGGAAGGGACTTGATTGTTATTTTTATGTTGGTAAAAGACACTTCTACTTAGGATTTTTTTAGACTACTACACTTGGTGTGACGGATATCTGCGCAAAAATAAGGCTTTTAGAAATCAGTGTCTTTCTAGATGAAATATACTTCCTACAGACCAGCAGTGGAAAAAAATATAATGCTCAATACAAACAAATCAAAGGATTACAGTAAATTCAAACAAGAGCAAGGGAACTAGGGCTTGTACTGGAATCAAAGTGTAGCTGCAGGAGACAGTATTTAGAAGGACCAGCCTGTGGTACCAGAAATCTGAAAAATAAACAGAAAAAATCTGAATACAGAATGAAACTGAGTATGACAATAGTGATATTTACTTAATTGCATTTCCACACCTGTGTTTCTAGATGAGATTTTTACAGATGCCAAGGGGAAGTATGTTTCCTTTTTTCACTAAGTGTTTTTGTAAATCAAGCCAATGTTTCCATGTGTGTCTAATAAACTCACGGTTTTATGAAACCTTTATTTTGCACTTCCAAAAGCTTTTCAGCTTTTTATTCCTTGTGATCCATCCTTTGATCTGGAGAGGTTATTGTCTTCCCTAGTCTCTTCTCTCTCTTTCTGCTTCAGTTTCCCAGAGAACAATGCAGGACTTTAAGAAAAGTGTGTGTAAAACCACTCACCTTTTTCTTGACGACATTTTACAAAGGAGGGTCTGGACCTGCTCTGCAAGCCAAGCTGTTTACTTGGCCCCAAAGAAAAACACTCCTGGGAGGTTGTTGAGATGTGCCCCCACGGTGGTGGAGCACATGTTTCAGTCCAAGTCAGGAGTTCATGTGCATTTAATTCCCCTGGGTTCATTTGCATTTCTGTCCTCTGTTGTTGGTAAAGTTTATGAAGAAAAAAGAAAATTCTTTTTACAGTTGTGCGTGAAAACTAGCTGTAGCAGATAGCAATGGCCTCCTCTGAGCGCATAGTGGTAACAGAAATGAGGATGCCAGCACTGCGGTCATCAGAGTGGTGCCTTGGCTGCATTCAGACCTGACACAGTTGGAAACAGGCAAATCCACGACCACTGAAGCATAATTTTCGTTGTTGCTTGAGCACCCCCAAGGCTGACAGGAGATGGGTTTATGAATGTCTTGGTGGGGTCAGTGTCGGAAGAGAGTGCCTATAAATACATGATCCACAGGGAGGTTTAGTGAGCAGAGCATCTCCTGTTCTCCCCCCCCGCATCCCAAAGGCACTGTGTCGTGTTGACCTTCCCTCCTGAATGAAGGGCTCTCTCTGGAGTGTCAGTCAGGAAAGCATCATTAGATAGCGGTGGTGAGGGAGCACCATCCCCTCCATATGGGCTGAACAGCTGCCTTTGCAGACTTCCCAGCCGGGGGAGCAAAGGATTAAGTTCAAGACCCATACCCAGACAACCTCCCCCACGTTGCGCTGAGTGGCAGTGTGGTGCAGGTGACAAAATGCTTCCACTATTTCCAACCCACTCTGTCAGCGACCGGCTACCGCTTCCTTGCCTCGTTCCCAGTGACGACATTTCCAGTCAACAGTTCAGCAGCTGCGTCTGCCCGTCAGGCTTCTCCTCCCTGCCAGCCCTGTGCAGGGAGAGGAAAAATCCCAACCCTGCTCTGAACAATTTTAATTAATACTGACATTCATCAAGCTGCAGAGAAAGCAACTGCTGCTCGTTGCTTGGGTTTATGTGAAAATAGTAGAAATAAATGGAACTGTCATAAAGTTGTAGACCATCCTGTCTTCATTACAGCTGACGCCTGGGAGAAATGAGTTGTGAGCAGCAAGAGATACAGGAGCTCATGGAGAAGCTGATGGGCTGCCCAAGTGCTGAGGGTTTCTCTGAAAGGCAGGCTATTTCCTAAGCCATGCTGCCTTCCTCACCTCTAGTGTCTACTCACATGTGCTTCTACTCGGGATGCCTGGAGACAATTTGTACACGGTGACCCAGTAAATGTCATCCAGGTCCTTGCTGTGTCACACACTGCTCCAGAGGTGGCAGACCCTGTCCCTCACATGGTTTGCGCATGCCATGCTCTCCAATGTCTTCTGATGCTTTCAAAGATCACATCTGGGTCCTCCCAAGAGCTGCTCAACACCTGCCTTACACCTGCCAAAGAACTGGAGACACGTACACCTTCAGCAGGTCTGGCACAGGCTTACCATGGTAGAAAGGCCAAGTAACTGTAGTGTGTTGCTGCAAAATGCAAATAGTGCATGCTTTTTCATGCAAAGCATGTATAAGGTCTCTGCATCCTTACAAACCACCTTATCCACTTGCTGATCGTTCACAGGCCTTTTAAATGTTGTAGAAGCTGTAGTATTATCACAGCTTTCGGCCAGGGCAGTCTTTGGATGTTCCTACCTGCTTATTGGCAGCTCTTCCTTGATCTTCTCTGTAACATTTGTCTCCTAGCAAAAATTTAAACTGTGAAAGAGAATAATTTCTTGTATCTCAACTTCTGGAAATAGAAATAAATTGCTCTTTCTTCACAGATGTCTTCCTTCATCCCAGGTTTCCTTTACTTTAGCTTTAAAGCAACAACAAAGAAATAGAGAAACAAATAGGGAGTCTCAGTATGACAGAATAGTATTATGTACTATTTTCTTTGCAAGACCTAACATCTGGCCTGATATGCAATGCCAACTGGTCTACTATATGCATAAAACACGTCTTCTCAAAACAAAATTTTATCTCCCCAAACCCTCAACGAACTCGAGAAGCAGTTAAAAATGGATGTTCTAAGCAAGGGATTTGTAGGGCAGGAGAAGATGATCTATAATCTCTCCGGGAAGGGTAAGTCCTCCTGTGTCCCAGACAAGTCCAGTAGAGGTGTCTTGGGGCAGATATTGCTGGTGTTTCTTTGCTCTGATACAGACTTGAAGCTCTGGATTTGACACCAGGTATTCTTCAGAATATCATTTTTGCCTCTAATGCCTCAAAGTAGCTCTACCTTCCAGGCAGCAAGCCATGAAATGACCCATCATTGCTTTCCCAAGCTTTGAAATAGGGCCAAAATCAAAGGAAAACCCAAATCCCTCAAATCCGTATTCACTTTTCTACACCGCTGTCATACTGTCACTGGACTGATTAATTACTGTAAAGTGCTTGGAAATGACAGCATCGGATCCTGATGGTAAATAGCTATAGACCCTCAAAAGGGTAGGCACCTTACACCCCCTCCTCACACCCCTACACGCAGAGTCACATATAGCGGGGGAATCCAGATTCTGTTGCAGTACTGGACGTGTCAGGGTATCTTCTGTAACTCTTATTTTTAATGCAATTATTTAATACAGTACAAAAAAGCAGTCATCCTATAGTGACTTTCAAATGGGCCAGCCAATCATGGAAAAGCACTGTGAATGATAAATTATTCTTCCCAGTATCACTGAAGTAAAATCCACCTCTTTTTTCTCCTTTAGCTCTAGCCAGCAGCAACTGTTGCCTGCTGATAGCTACAGACAACACATTTCCCTTTCAGGAAACAAATATTGTTTTATTGCGTAGGAAAAAATATCCCCTGTAATGTCAGCTATAAAATACAGTAACTGGTCTTCAGCAATACATTGCATTATACACACCTAACTGTATTGGAGACTATAAATTCATCAGATGGTGCAGGCCAGGGGGCTTGTGGAGTGGAAGAGATTTGTCTCTAGTCCCCCTCCAGGGAGAACTGTCACCCTAGTGCTGAGATATTGCTTGAGCAGTGGCTCTCCAGGGGCAGAAAAGGCAGAACTTGCTGAGTCTGTTTGCGATGTGCTTATCTATTATTGACATTCATATCCTGTAATAATTCAGGGAATAAAAATAGAAAATGTGACCACTCAAAAACACCTTTGGATCCCGAAATGACAAATTCAGCTGCAGGGAATGGACTGATCGGATTCCCGCCAGGCCAGTCCCTGTGGGCAAATACTTTGCCATCTTCTGTGGTAAGTTTTTATAAATGCACATGATTGTTGGGATGTGTCAGAAACATAAAAGAAAATCATAAGCAGTGTTAATGTCACTGACATGGCATTGAAGCCTACTAGCTTCAACAGTTGCATCATGCATGTTGGTAATGATGATATTTTTTACATTTCCTAGTATTTGCTATTTATTTTTCACTACTTTTGGGAGTCTGGTTCTATTACCTTTCTCCCCCTGACATTCTCCTCTAACCTTCCAGCTTCTCTGACTACCATAAGGTATTCTTTTAACAGCTTTTGAGCACAATTTTATATCTAGCCAGCTTTGTGTTGATAAAACTACCATAAATTTAAATCTCTTTTTAAAATATATTTTATCTGAAAAAATAAAAATTAACATGGCATGTAACAAAACATATTTTTCAGGCTAAAGAAACAGGCTGGTTTTTTTCCCCACACTGGAAAAGATCTTTTTCAATGCCCTGTTATATCCATTATGGCTTGCATTGTAATTCCTAATCCATGTCAATTTTGAGCAACTAATTCCAAGCTTAAACACAACAAAGTCTCTTTAAAATTAGAAGTATTCCTGCCTATAGGATGGGGCCTTGAGCAACCTGGTTTAGTAGAAGCTGTCTGTGCCCATGGCAGTGGGTTGGAACTAGATGATCTTTAAGGTCTCTTCTAATGCAACCCATTCTATTATTCTATGATTCTGTATCAATGAACAGGTTTCTTTATTATAACTTTCTACAGTATTTTTTGCAGTGTCTGCTTTTACTTTACTTTCCTGTACTTATCAAGTAAATTTCATTTTGAATAGTTTTGTCAGGAACAACAAAAATTACCTGTTATGAAACCTGAATAAAATTATGAGATTATTTCTTCTGAAGCTGTCTTTTTGGGAGAGCTTTGGTTGAGGTACTAAAATATGAATCGCATCAGCAAACGACTTGTGTAACAAGTTCTTTGATCACTAGTTTCTGTCAGGTCTACCTGACTAATTCAGTGGTTTTAGGCCAAGACTGAGTCTAAGGCCTTATTGCTTTTAATAAACCATCTTTATTACAAACCTACGCATCATGTTTATTATTCTTATCCATAGAATTTTCGTTAAAGACCAGTGCCAGAGATGTCTGCATCACTCATTACACGACGATACATTATACTTGTTATCAATCATCATGTGAATTTGAGGACAAATTCGATCTGATGTAGTCTACAGTATTAGTTCATGAAATTATAGTGTTTGGTTTACACCCCTTGCATCTGTAGGGGTGACTGGAGGTGTAAGCTAACATGGGGAGAAAAGCACAATATACCCCTAATTTCAGTATATGCCGCTCCATCTTTATGCAATCAATCATTATAGAAGGAAGTATGGTACAGATCCTTTCTCCACTGAGGTCAAGTAATGACTCTGAAGTGAGAGAACTGGATTCACTGGTAGAAATGATAGACAGTTAGTGTGTGCTGTGTTTAATTGGAATAAATGAGCTTGATTATTTGGTTTCCAATAAAGCAAAATAAATGGCACATAAATCCATTAATAATGAAGAATCTTTGTTTGTTTCTTTGTTGTTATTTTTGATGTTCAGAAGTGGGTCACTTGGTATGTGCATAAACAAAGAAGATAAATGGCTAGAAGAGGAATGAATTTTCCATAACCTGATTAAAGGATACGTCTGGCTCCTCGGAGAATGTTATAGTGCTTAATGATTTTGTTGTTGCTGTTCTTAATGTGTCTAATGTTTGCTGTTTAAGAAAATAAAGAAAAATGTTAAAAGGTTGCTCCAGAAGGGAGCTGTCAGCCAGGAGGAGGAGACAGCCTTGTTTAGCCAACAAGTTCTCCACTGGCAAACTGAAGAGGGAGAGAAGACCCTTCCCACCCCAGCCCAGGGTAAAACCTCACTGGATCTAAGGACTAGTAAACTGTGCAATGTGACCTCTAAATCCCTGCTCCCCTTACTGCAGCCCAGAGCCCCAGCTGGAGAGTGCACATGAGCTTTGGGTGCATGCCACCTCGCAAGCCTTGTGTGTGTCCTGGGACCTGGGGCTGGGGAAGAAATACCAGCAGCCTCAGTTTAGAAGTACCCCTATAGACCCAAGATGCCCCAGTTTTCAGCATCCTCTTCCCCAGAACTGAGCATCATTGCTGCTGAGAGACAGAGCTCCCGTTCACTGGACAAGAACTTACCTGCATGGTCTGACCTTGAGCGCCCTTGCATCCTGTGCCTAGGTAACCAGGTTCAGCCTCTTCACTGCGTGTCTCCTCGCAATTCATATATGACAAGAAAAGAGTCTCAGGTGATGTGCTGCTGCCACATCCAAGCTGCAGAGCTGGCACTCCCCCAGGGTGGCAGCAGTCCTTTGGCAATGTCCCTGTGTCTTCCCATCCCCAGAAGCCCTTGCAGGGAAGAGACTAAGAGTAGCCTACTCTTAGTAGGCTACTAACATGCCATTTGGTTGGTGCTCTGACACAAATTTAAATGTGGGTGTGTAGATGTCCTTGGATTCCACTGTTTAGATACAGGCTCTGCAGTCCCATCAATGTGCACCAACTCCTGGCATCAGCATCCCCCAGTCACTGGACAAAGTTCACTTCTCTCTCGGCTGCTTTATTGAAATCCAAGTGTCCCCAGGATAGCATGTGCTTTTTTGGCAGGGGCTGTGAGGCTAGAGTTAAAGTACTAGTGAGTTCTGATATTATTTTAGCATGCTACTACTATGGTTCTGCACAGTGCAAACTAGGGGAGGGACATGGCAGATGCAAAGAGATTGTTGCAACAAAAATTGAGAAAAGATGCATTGACAAAGAAAGGACAGTTCCCTAGCTTGAAGGGCTTTCTGCCTGCCAAAGTGCCAAAGTGCCAAAGTCTGTTACAGACAAATGGAGCCATGAGAACCCCTAAAAGAGAAAGTGTAAACCCCACATATAATATCTTACCAGGGCTCCTTTATAGTGGGCAATGACAAGCACCTTGACCAGACCAGCTGCTATTAGTGATTCCCAAAATGACAGGAGGATAATGACAATAATAATATACCTTTGAAGGATAAAGCCTTTATTAAGTAAAATTAATGAAATTAATTCCTAGTATTACACAGTAGTTTTTCTGGGGTCACAAGAAGGTCGAATTTGGCTTTCTTTAAAGTCAATACTTTTCAGGAATCTGCATCTCCTTAAGAAAAGAAGCCCTATTTATTTACTGCAGATCTGTTTGCGTTTTGCATAGCTACTGCCATAATATCATCAAGCTGGTCTTTGTTAGCTAAGGATCCTTTTCACATCGCTCACCATTTCAGTTCCCATAACAACAGAATACATTTGTAATACGGAAACTCAGCTTCTCTCTTGCCTTTTGGATTAAGGTTGTTTTCTCTGCTTAAAAGAAGCTTGTAACATGCTAGAGGTTTGTGTAAACCTGAAAAGTTGCATAGTTTAACACAGTAGGTGATCTGATGGAAAGTGCTTAACTTTCTTATTTAAACAACATCTTCAGGTGAAGTTACAATTTCAAATGCCTGCAGCTTTTGGCTTTGGCATAGCCAGGGATTGCTACACCATATCTGTATTTTCTAATTAAGGTATGAAATGTATGTTTTTGAATGTGCCTTTCTAGATTCCAACAAATTCATTGTGTGTTTATGAAAACACACAGCCATACTGAAGTTGGCTAGCCTAGCAAGGTTT
>NW_009927747.1:0-10692 GCF_000696875.1 Nestor notabilis | reverse complement strand
TCTTTCCCTGAATTCAATACTGCAGGCACAATTTAATGCAAACCCAATTTATGACTTAATGCTCCAGGGACCATAGTGGGAGATTGTTACATTATTCTTTTCTAATCCTATTTGTGTTTTAATTTGCTAAGTCTGTAATGAGGTGCATGCCTTGAATAGATTCAAGATCTTTCACATTGCTTTTGACTTTGTTTAATATAATAGATTGTACAGTTTGCATTCAGAATTGAGGAGTTCTAGTCAGTACTGTCTCTCCATTTTCAGAAGTGGAGTGGCTAAAATTATGTTCTGAAAGTAATTGTATCCATGTTTCCTTGTTTATCACTTAATTGTTTATTTCCTGTTATAATTTTCTGTTACAATATGTAAGGTCACAAAAATAAATTCCCAGTGGACTCTGACTTGACTGTTCAAAATTACTCCCCAAAACACTCTGAAAATATTATGGAGAAAATAAAGCGTTATGTAGTAAGTGGCTGGCTATACTAATTCTACTGTATTATTGCCTCTTTGATTTTTTGTGCTGGTGAAACTCCAACAGAAATATAAAGAAATGGGGTAAAATGTCAGCTACAGAAGATACCCAAGTGCTGATAATCAACATACCTCTATTTATGCCAATGATTTATGGCAATAAATCTACTCCAATATACCCAGAGCATTTTTGTTCTAAAATTTATTGTCTGTGATCCCGGTTGCCATTCATCTACATAGAGAATAGAAATCCCATTTCAGATTACTTCTAGATTTTTTTATTTTGCTTGAAAGAGAAAGAAAATAAAGCTCCACAAAATATTTAGTTTTATTTTCACGACCATATTATAAAGCATACTAAACCACAAAACCATAACAATTCAGAAAGCAAAAGTATTTGAAAACGAAAAATTCACTGCCTTGCCTCCCAAAGTTGGGAAGGGAAAGGAAAGGAAAGGAAAGGAAAGGAAAGGAAAGGAAAGGAAAGGAAAGGAAAGGAAAGGAAAGGAAAGGAAAGGAAAGGAAAGGAATATTGTCACAGTCCATTGCATTTTAACAGGACTCTCTTTTTCAGAGAACATGCAGTACTATCAACATTTTCTTGATTGGATCTCTTACTATATCATACAAATCTGTGTCCTGAGTCCTCTTCCACCTCTAAGAGCCATACTGAAAGTAAATAAGAGTACAGAGAACAGTGTTTGCACTGATGCTCACCTTTTGATGTTTAGTACAGATGTCAGTTATCATCCAGGTGAACCCAGTGAGGACACATGCCAGCTAAATGCCTTACTGCAATCCTCTTGATTAGCTAGGTAATTCTGAGTGTTTTCTCCAATGTTTTCATTTCCTGGATATTGTTTTGCCTGGATTGGATCTATTCCCTTGGGAACAGGCAGAAGCCAAGATGTCTGGGAGTTTCTCAAAATCAAAAGACGGGGTAATATTTACCCATGTTTTTGCTCCCTAATAAGTATAGCCATCAAAAAACCTGGCGTCTATTACAACAGCACAGCATAAACATGCCTCATGAGTGGCAAATGCAGGAGTCCAAATATGTCTCAGAATAGTGAAAGCTCTTGTAATTTAATTTCTTTTTCAAGTATGCTTTCTGTTCACTTTCCACATAGCCTTGAGGACTAATAAATCAGGATAATGGAAAGCTTACAGAAATCTTGCATCATATTAAAAGCTGCTCTTAATTTGTGAAACCTCCACTCATGCCAACAGATTCTCCAGTTCCTTATTTTGTCAAAGCTAGTGTGAAGTAACTCCAGCCTTCCTCACATTTCAGAAGGAGAATTGAAGAGCTTGGATTCATATCTCTGGCTCTGAGCAGATGGGTGGTGGACTGACTACTTCAATACTCTTATTTTCCATTTTGGATGCAGCTAAATCTCTCATAAACTTCATTGTGCTAAAGCCAGACAGCGGGAAACTCCTAAGTACCAGTGAGGCTCTACGCTGTCTGACATTTTTAAGCTCTGAGAAAGCATGTCTGGATATAGCAATACCACCCAAGGAAACTGCAAACTCATCCTTGGTTTAACACTGAACATAAAGCCTGAAACTCTAATAAGTACCTTACAGGTAAACTAAAGTAATCTTTATTTCAGACGGATGAGAATGGAAGTTGAGTCTTATCAGAATAGCCCTGGTTAAAAGTAATTATTTTTGGATGCAGTGCTATCTAATTTCTTACAGTGCATCTGCTCCCACCCACACTGGGTAGCATCTGGTGATACAACTGATGGGAAGGACACAAGAGGAAGGTATAAGAGGTTTACTTGGAAGTTATGGGGTTACTTTTGATGGACCCTTCAAACCCAAGCTATTCTATGATTCTATTTCCACAGGCAGAATAGAAAACACCCAAGTCTAGATGAAGAATTTTCAGATAGTCTGCATCATAAACCACAAGTAGCCTTTGGAGTCCTTCCTGACCATCTGGAGAATAAAACAAATGCTTTGTTTAATTATGGGGGTTCCTAACATCAGGACTGATGCAATCCACCAATATCGCTTCATTAAATCTTGTTGTGGCACAAAAATTCCAACCAAGGGTGCATGCTGTGTGGTGATTGCCTTCAGCAGACGTGGCAAAACAGCTCTTGAAATTGGAGCTGGGTGGTTCTCAGGAAACGCTGCTGGCCATGAGCTAGAGGAGGAGCCCACCAGATCCATGGGAGAAGTTAAAAATGGCAATCCTGACTGACAGCCACTGCCTGGTCCTGCTATCCCCCATGTAGTGACTGCGTTAAGTGCACTGGAGCTCCAAATAATCCTCCCAGGCAAGTTTAAAGGGTTAAGTGGCATCCAGTATCTAGCCCTCAGCTGTGTGTGCTGCACACAGCTGGACCTCTGCCCTGCATGGGTTCCCAGGGAGAGGGCACAGGGGCTTCTGAAGTGAAAACAAGATGTTCGACTCCAACACTGCAGTGCTGGAAACCTTTTTACAGCTTCTGCCTAAATCCATCAGTGCCGCCTCTCTATTTCACTTTCACGCAGAGCTATGCCTCTCTACTCTGCTCTGGCCCAGCCAGATTGAGAAATTAGATAAACATCCACATTAGTCCCCAGAGGGCAACCTTCAGACATGACTAACACACTATAGGGACTGGCCTGTGCTTAGCTGGTTACTTCACTGCTGTAGAAGGTGCAGGTCTGAATCTTCTCAGGCATATAACTGAATGCGTATTTCCCACTCCATGAGTAAGTGCTCTGCCACCCAGCTTTTATATAAAAGCAGGGCAAGATGCACTTTTCTTATGTTCTTATTTATAAGAAAGCAGCAGCAGCTACCCCTCCTTCTTCCAGAATTTCCTGTGGACCCTAGAATTGTCAATGTGCTCATTTCCTCCACAGGTGCTCATTTGGCTTAGATTGACCAAGGGTTTTAGTCAGAGCACAGCTCAGTTTCTGTGTCTCGGGAAGTCCTGGGTGAAGTGCTGAGCTGCTCAGGATGGAAAACACAACCCAAGGGGCAAAGACGGAGGATATGTGTCTTCACAGACGGACAACAAGCAAGCAGGGTTTTAGGCTTGTGTGTTAGACATTAGTTGAAGTTGGGCTTCATCTTACTTAACATCAACCTTCTAGTGGTTGGGCATCTCGAGACAGCTGGGAGACACGAGCACCTCTCAGAGCAGATTCGCTTAGCAAAGGAGAGTCACCTCAGGACATTGTTCCACTTTCCTGTGGAAGCAGCATAGGTTTAAAGGCCCTTGTCCTTCCCGATGCACACTTGCAGCTCACATTGTCTGCCCTAGCCACCATAGGGTTTGCAGGTTGACTTCTAAGCCAGGACAGTGAAATCCTGTGAAAGCAAAGTCAGAATTTCCCATACGCCTGCCCTTGTCATGTCAAGGTTTATTTTTGACTTCCTTCTGTTCAAGAGTGCCCAGAGAGAGCAATTCAATTTCTTTGATGGTAGGAAAAAATAACATAGGAGTATGAAGAAAGGATGTCTCTTACCTGCTAGTGTTTCAGGAGGCATTTATGAGGGACACATCTTGTTTATTATGGGGGATACATATTAAAGCATTAGAATAAATCTGGGCCTTGACAGTTGTCAGTGTGTAGCAAAGAGCAACTTCACAGTGACTGTGCAGTCGGTAAAGCCTATGGGACCCTCTGTATAAAGAACAGAGCATGCTGGAGCTACAGAAGAATCCTCATCGGCTGTCAGCCAAATGCACTTGCAGAGGGCATCAATGCACACTGGGCCAGGCAATATTTCCCATCACAAACTAGGAGGGCTGCAGTGCCCTTCCTCACCGCACTCACAAGTTAGTCCTGCCCTTACACTTCGCATTGCGCACCCCAGGAAGGCCAGGTACCTGCACAGCACACCACCCCCATTTTTACTCACAGTTCACACCAGGAACAGGTACTTCTCACCTGCAGGTCACAGCAGCCAAGGCTGCCTTAAGAGTAGGCAAACAGGCTGCTGCAGACTATGGAGAAACAGGCAGAGAAGCATTTCCAACAGTGAAAAGAAAAATTCAGTACCCACAAGATGAAACGTATTCTGTGAGTAATACAGTGTCTGCATGCTAAAACTCCTGAAGGTAATTAGACTTCATTTTTGCATATGCATATTGCTTAGTCTCAAGTATATTTTTCCTAGAAGCATTAAATACTTTGTTATAATTCCTTGATGACAGAAAGCATCCATTCCTCCACAAATAAAGTCAGATATTTGTGTTTTCCCTTCATATAGATGCATGTAAGAAAATGTGGGCATACATCTATATCTCTGTATAAAACAAAATAATGTGCTATAGAGGTATCTAACCTTACAGTGGTTATTTAAAAAAAAGGAGAAGAAGGACAGCTGTTAGGTGCTCATTCCAGAAAGCTTAGACAGTGGTAGCTGACCTTTATCATGACACTAGCACGTATTAGCCAAAATAATACTTTACAGTTTTTTAGTACCCAACTATATGCTCTGTTATAAGGAATAGCAAATGTTTAATCATAAATATTTTAATGGCTTCAGGGATTCATGGTATTCAATGACTGTGTTAAATGATAATAATCACATCTGGTTTATTACTATAGTAATTCAGCAGCTTCTCTTCAGTAGTTATTTTTTATTATATGTGCTGTGCTACTGTCATGGTCATTTATAGTGGTAATATTTTAAAGTGGCTCATTTGTTTGTTTAAGGACAGTTTCACAATATATTTCTGTATTAATATACATTTTGTACTATTATTTCCAAGCTGCCACTGGAAAATTGATCCTAGCTTGTTACAATGAGAGGGGCTGGAACTTATGCAGAATGCCAACGCTGAGAGCGAGTGATGGAGCAGATGGGTAGTGTACTGGTCTCCACTGGGGCTGTAATTGCTGTTGAGTTTTATTCATAAATGAAGGGGTCCATTAAGAAATAGTTAACTAATAATAAACATGAGGGGAGGATTTGAATCAGGCGGAGCACAGACAGAACGAGAAAAATACCATAGTTAAACAGTCAAAAAGCAACTGGATATGGCCATTTTACACATTATTACCCAATAATACTCCCATTCTTTGCATGCTAGTGCACTTATAATGGAGGTACTTTTACTAGGGAGACAAGGGAGAACTGATTGATTTTGCTGATCGTTTTATTCAGATACCTGCCTGCTCTCAGTCACATGAGAGAGGTCTCATTTGTCTTAATGGGATCACTGGTGAGAGTAAAGGTTTGCAGGATCAAGCCATATATCAGAACAAATGGGAAGAAGGTAGCAGGAGTTAGTCATCAAATTAGAGGAGGGACCACTCAAGACTGAAAAGACCTTCTTGTCATTATTTTCTCCTCTTGAAATTGTGATGTTCTAAAACTTTGTGTTCTGCAGGTTGCTGCACTTCCTGGCCATGGCATCCTCAGGCATCTGGGATTCAAGTTACTTACCTGGAAGAAGTCACAGAGGAACACAGAGCACAGAGGAATGGCTCAGAGGGTGGCATTTGTGAAGGTGTGGCAATCTCTCTTCAAACCCTAATAGCACTGGTGACTGCTCCTTGTTTTAGCAGCCCAACCCTGGAAGGTTTATGTGGAATTTAAGGCCAGGACAGCACCTCCTGGCCATGATCTACATTAGAACTTATCCGGTGTATTGAGACCTTGCATTGCCTTTATAGCTGGTACAAAATAATTAGGAATCATACTAGTAGGTGAAAAAGTTACAGATGAAGGCAATTTGTAAATGTTGCCTGTGAAAAAAAATGTGGTAGAGCAAGGGTTAACTTTCTGCTTTCTCATTTTTTGCTCCTTTCCCTTTCCCCTTCCTTTCCCGCTTTTAATGACCTGGTGAAGGAAGCTCTGTTTAGTTCAGCAAAATCTCTCTTCTAACCCACCACACAGGATGTATTGAATTGTTGCAGGAAAACTTAAAAGGAAACTAAGGACAATTGTTAGTGCTTCTTTCCTGCTCCATTTTCTAGTTGGTTTGATTGGTTGGTAGGCTGTGGGTAAATGGCTTTTATAGCGTTGAATGATGAATGACTCTGAAATAGTCTGTAACCAGAAGTGCCGACTGACATGCTGCTGATTTAACTGACATACAGGGTTATGTTTGTATAGTCACTTAAATAAACATGTGTTAGGCTGGAGCCAGCTACGCCAGCACTTCTTTGCTTCCCCTCCACCCTCCATTTATCACTAAAAGATAACGATAACGATTTGATCTTCCTATCAGTCATTCATTATATTAATTAATTCAAATGTAATTGTTCTAAATGCCTCTCCATTGCTGTGGGTACTTTGTACAGCACTTAAAACACACACACTATCAGAGAACAAAATAAATCCTCAATAAAAAGATAGGCTCATCAGATGGGCTTCTTCAAACTAGCAGTCCCTTTCATCCGGCAATTATCTCCTTAGCCTTCAAAGCAGCCTCTCCGTAAAAGCTCAGGAAAATAAATGGGTCCAGAAGCTTGACAAGGAATTGAACTAATCCTGGCTCTTAACAAAGGAGCCAAAGCAAATTCCTCAGAGAAAAAGCTCTTCTAGGAGATTCTGCCTTTCCTCTACTCTTATTTACCTTTGTGCAGTGCTTGTTCCTTTGTGGCTTTCTGTGAAGCTTCATCAAACTTTATAAAGGTCTTTATTCCTCTTTAGGTTGTTTTTTTTCTTTTTGTCTCCAAAGTGAAGTACAGAAATAAATTTCAAATCTAAGCTTTAAATATATGTGTATGTATACATACATACTGGCATTAAAACCCACACTTCTGTGTGATTATAGTCAGCAAGTCAGTACGCAAAAATCTGTTTTACTAGTAAATAAGGGAAGAGTGAAAAGCCCAGATAAGAATTATGTGACCTTCCTCTGAGTAGTTCTGCTTGGCTTTGGGATCCCAGGCTGACCAAACACTCAGCAAAGCTGTATTGAAAGATTCAGGCAGGCTTAAGTTTTAATAGCTCACACATCAGAAATACACGGATACTCAAAGTGCCAGTGTGATACAGCATCTATTATAAGACTGTGGTTTAGGCACACAAGGGTGGATTTCTTTCACATGAGGGTGTAAATGTAATTTAAAATTTTATATAATTAAAAATTACATCAATTGCATGTTCCCTGATTTTACTATACTACTCTATTTGTTTATTTCCCATCACTGTGCACTGGGAGTGAGCTCTGCCTCACCACAGCCGATCCCCAGTTTCCATAGCAGCCTCCACATTCTATAGCAGCGCAAAAGAATATCCACCCGAATTAGAGAAAGGCTGGATAAAATCATGCACTGGCTGGTTCATCTTAAGCATCATCTGATATTGCTAGGTTTTATAAAATACTCCTGGTCTGAGTTACCACAGGGCCTCTCTGCAAGAGATGGCTTCAGAGCTCCATCAGCTTCATACCCAAGCCTTCAGAGTACTCCTGTAAAGGGCTTCCTAATCCTGGATTAACTGAAGCAAGCAGGAAAGGAGCTGGTGACTGGCTTCAGTGCCATTTGAAGCAGAAGGGATGGAAAGGAAAGCTCTGCAAAGCCTTTTGGGCCCCAACTGCCTCTGCTTTTGCCTCTATCCAACTGAGCCAAGAAACCCTAGCAGCTGTTGGAAGCTTTCCCAAACTTACACTACCTGCTGCTCATGTCCCCGTGCTTTAGATAAGTCAAATGGAAAGGGAACTCTTAAAAAGCACATGGTGGGTTCATGGTGTGAATCAAAGCCAGGAGAAAATCATCATAGCCACTCTCGAGAGCTTTGGTTTCAGCCTTAAATGATTGTTTTAATATGGTGGTGTTTCACCCTTTTATTCCTTCCTCGCTCAAGACACCCAGATGGCTACTGCTTTACTCTAAGCTTGCTTTAATGATGTCATCCCATTCCTTGGAATGTGATTTCTAATTAGCTCGCCCCTCATCCCTTCTGTTGTCTGAAAAAGGGCCTCTCGTGCTGGAGACCTGAAGAATTACAGGACATGGCAGTAACTGTTGCATTTAATATCTTGTCGGCAGCGTGATGGATTTAGCACACCCTTGTCTGGCTATTTGGATTCTGGAGAACACTGTATGCCTGATTTCTATCAGGTCTAAGCAATGTCCAGTTAGGGGCCTAAATTGCACTGCAGAATCCCTTTAAGGGAAAAGGAAAATGAATACCACCCTCTATAAATTAGCTGGAACAAACAAACTAGTTGCTCAAAGTTACTGTACTGCTGCCAGGAGTCATAAACTAGCTAGCAATGTTTAAGAAAAGTAAAAACTGTTTTTCCTACTGTGGAATAAACAGTCTCTGGGTTCTACTCCTAACCACAAATGGCAAATGTATGCAACTCTCTGAGAACCAAATTCTGCTCACTTTCCAAATGCGCTTAATCTCCAATCCTCAGAGATTAATTAACTCGACGGGGAAGCCAACACTGAAGTTGAAATAGAAGTGTTTTTTGAAGTAAGCGCTATTCTGTTCATCTAAAGAAGCTGCTCTGCTGAGGCCAGCAGAAAAATCTGCAATGTTTAACCTAGATGCTCCTGTTTTCCAAGCAAAGTCATGATTTTAAGTAAGAGACCCAAGAAATAGATACTGGACACAGATATGACCATCTTTTAAGTGAATGAGAAAGCATTTATCTACCTCCAAAATTAATTGCAGAGATTTTGAAACAAACCATGCACACAGCATTTAGAGTATACATGTGCTGTGGGGAATGAGTTTTTCAGCTTTTCTGTGGAAAGAGCTAATACTGTAGTCCAGAATTCAAAAAACCACAGAGGGATTGGATGTTCCCAATCACCACTGGGAGTTGCCCGATCTCATATAGGCTCCTGCCAGTGAAAACCAAAGGAAATCCCAGTATTCCTCCATGCCCCATCATCCGCAGACAAAGACAGGGAGTGTGTAACATGCCTTCAGAGGGTCCATTCCTCCCTCTACCCTAGACATCCCACAGAGACATCACTGTGAGTTCAGCTGGGTTACCTGGCTGCTGCAACCCAACATTCATTGCTGTATGACAAAGGATTCTTACTTTGTCCTAAAAGCCTCTATCAGGCTGGTTTCAGATTTCCCTTTAGGGACATCACTGTGTTGTGCATGTCAAATTGATCCACTCCACACTTATGTAAGCAGAGCCTTCCACATCTCTGAAGTCAAAAAGAGCCACACTAATACTGCTGAGATATTTTGGTGGCTTTGTGACATGAGTCAGGATTTAACTGAGGCTGAACAGAGATCAAGAAATTCATTTTGCTTTGTGCAAGAGTCCTCTTCTATTCATCTCACACAGGTGAAAGGTAAGGACTTCCCTTAACAATTCTCTGTGCTGCTGGTTAAACTAAACCCTTAAGTTTTCTACTCCAGGACAACACAGATACAAGAAAAAATAACTGGAATTGCTTGTTCAAGCTCCTTATTCTCACATCCACATGACTCTTGCCTGTGCTCAATGGCAAATGTGTAGAGAGCTGTCACAGGATGGAAAATAGAAGTATGCTTTTATAAGAGAAAGTGGGGTCAGTGATGGACTTTTTCCTGACTACAGACTCAATAACAGGTAGTACAATGATAATCTCTTTCTTTTTTTCCCCTCACGCCCCAGCCCTTTATCCCGGAAATACGAATGAACTTCAATGGTGTGGAGGGAGCCTTAGGATTCAGCAGTATTTTCTCTCACATTTTCACTGCAGCAAGAATGACAAGAGGCAGAAGTCATGCCCTCTCCATGGCCCTTCTTTTAAATCACCTGTTGTTGCCCCGGTTGTCCTGACTTCACAAAGAGGCCTTGAGATCCTTCTGTAATTACAAACACATCCTGTCCTCAAGCCCTGCATCCACACCAGGGCTTCCTCCTGGCTGGCTGTTCAGCTGTGTATGGTTGAATTCTTGGGGCTTGCCACAGTTCACTTGATCTCTCTTGACCCTGCCTTACCGACAGTTGTTCTAAAAGTTGCTTTAATGTTTTTTGTGCCTTTGTGAACAATTCTACAAGCATGGATCTTTACCAGCATGTTAGCAAGTGGTTGAGATGCTGACTTCCTTCGGGTTAATTAGAAATAGATGTTTGATCTGTCTAGGCCTCTTTGAAAATTCTCTTTGCACTTAAGCTCTTCACAAGCCAAAATACGTTTCAAAATCTAATTCACTGTGTCTAAACTTAGACAGTTGTAAAAAGGGTATGGAGTTATCAGTTTTTCAGTGGGTCTTAGTTAACAATTAGGTCTTTGGATTGTAAAATTAATCAAAAGTATATGTTTCAGTGCTCCTTCCCCTCCTCCCCC
>NW_009927746.1:56672-65218 GCF_000696875.1 Nestor notabilis | reverse complement strand
ATCCCACAGTCCATGTCACCGACAAAGATAATGAACAAGATCGGTTCCAACACCATCCCCTGAGGGACACCATTTGTTACCCATCTCCTACTGGATATTGAGCTGTTGACCACAACTCTTTGTGTGCAGCCATCCAGCCAATTATTTATCCACTGAGTGGTCCATCTATCAAACTGACATCTCTCCAGTTTAGAGACAAGGATGTTGTGTGGGACAGTGTTGAACGCTTTGCAGAAGTCCAGGTAGATGACATCAACTGCTCTGCCGCTCTCCATCAGTTCTGTAGCCCCATCATAAAAGGCCACCAAATTGGCCAGGCAGGGTTTCCCCTTAGTGAAGCCATGTTGGCTGTCACCCACCACCTCATTGTTTTTCATGTGCCTCAGCATGCTTTCCAGGAGAATCTGCTCCAAGATTTTGCCGGGCACAGAGGTGAGACTGACTGGTCTGCAGTTTTCTGGGTCTTCCACCTTCCCCTTCTTGAAAATGGGGGTTATATTACCCTTCTTCCAGTCATCAGAAACTTCACCTGACTGCCATGATTTTTCAAATATGATGGGCAGTGGCTTAGCAACTTCATTTGCCAGCTCCTTCAGGACCCGCAGATGGATTTCATCAGTCCCATGGACTCGTGCATGTTCAGGTTCTTAAGATCATCTCGAGCCTGAATTCGCGTGTTCCTTTTTTCAGTTACCTTTGGAGAAAGGCAATATGTGATATGAGATATTTGATGTCAGTGTCATTTAGATGGGGGAAATTTTAAATTGGATAAAATACTGTAATAAAGAAAATATGCTGTCTCTGAAGAGTGTATTTTTTTAGCTAGTAGTTCATATACTATGTGGGAAGATAATCTAAATCTAATTCTTTTTTGTGAAACCATGCCCTACTAAAACTGCTGACATCAAAGAAATGAAGTGACATTGTTCAAAAGGAAGGAGAGGATGCCGTAACAGGAAAATTCTGGACTCTTTTCTAGATCTATGAATGTTTCAGAAAGAAGAACACATACTCCAAAGTGTTTTTTTCTCTGTGTTCCATTAACTTTTTCCATACATACATTCTTATCCTTCATATCTGGAATTCTTCAGAAAAACTAATGGAGAGAGTAATTTCCACATGCATATGAAGTGTTGTTCTTTGAAACTTACTTTGCTCTAAAGGGATTTTTGTCTATTCACTGTCAGCACATGTCTCCAGAGGTCTCTCTGGATGGCAACAGAACACTCTCTGCGTCAGCCACTCCTTCCAGTTTTGTAACATCTGCAAACTGGCTGAAGGTACACTCTGCCCTATCCTCTCTAAATCTTTCCTGGATGAGGGGTTCTCTACTGACCATGTCTGTATGGAGGTCCGTGTGCCAGCAGCTGGCATCTGACCATGGTTCAGGGGGCACATGTGCCTGGCTGATGGTGACTGGAGAGACCTAGGTGAGTGAAATCTAAGGCCAGCTTTGCTTGTGTGTATGTACATGTGCATGTGTGTACCTCTGTGTGTATGTGAGTGCGGGGTCTGCACCAGCAACTGGAGTGGGGCTGCAGTCTCAGGGGCTCACATGTCCAGGTGACAGCAAATGGGGAGACTGGGATACAGGGACAGCTGCTGGGAAGACCAAGTGTCTGGCAGAGAGATCCAAGTTGTATGTGTGTATATATAGTCTTACTCATGCACCTCCATCCTGCTTAGCCAGTGAGGGGAGTGGAATGAGGCTTTTTGGGCTGTCTTTGTTCATGTGAGTGCTCTGTGTCTTTGACTGTGTTGACTGTATCTATATGATGCATACAGATGATCTATGTGCATGTTCCCACTGCAAATATGTAGTTGGCTTCACTGCAGGTTGTACTGGCTGCATGGAGCTGCAGCAGCCTCACCCCTCTCTCAGGCTGTTGGATCCAGCCTGATTTCCCCTCATCGATATCAACAGTAAACTACAGAAAAAAGGAAAGGAAAACACCAATGTAGAAAAAAAGGTAGAAAGGAAACAATAGAAAAATGTAGGAAAACTATTTCTTTATATTTGTGTTATATGAGGCCTTTACAGACTCCATATGCACATTCCCACCTTACTAGTATTGCAGTTTGTGAAGAGAAAACTAAGGACTCTGCCCAGAATCTTAAGCAATGCAATCTGTCCCTTTCCCACAGATCAACCTGTGTCCTCAAATAAAATAGGAAAAAGAAGTGGAACAATGTAGCTGTGGGATGTAGCAGAAATAATGTTTTCAGCAGTTATGCTTGTTTAAGTAAAAAGTATGAAGTTTGTGCAGAGTAAACCAATTGAAGTGTTTTAGATGGTTTTTAATTTAACATTTCAAGAGAATGTTTAATTTATCCTCTTTGGAGAAAAGTAGTAAGTATTGCCAAGGTTTTGTTTGCCACCATTTTTATGCTGCTGCATTATTTTTTTTTTTTTTTTTGTAGGGGGTGGGGATTTGAATTTTTCTTTAATTTAAAAGTTTGAAAGAAAATTCCAGAAAAGAATAGCTTTTGATTTACTCTTATAAAATAGATATGCCGTTAAATAGTTATTTAAGTGTTTGTTTTCTCACAAAGAATGTTGCAGGATATTAAGATGTCAAGCATATTTGCCGACATCTCATTTACTGAGGCAAAAGTGTTATTCGGAAAAGTACTTGATGTAGGGGATGGAAAACTGTAAATTAAAAAGAGAATAAAGATGAGAAAGCAGGAGAAAGCTGTGGATGGATGAGACCTCCAGCATGACTGGTGGGGTTTCCCCTTCCCGGGAGGAAAGACCAAAGCGGATTAAAGATGGTCAGGTTCCAAGTGATTAGTTCAGTTTATTACATTCTTAGCTGAATCTCTCTATGTCTGTGTGCTTCCCCTCCTGTTCAGAGTACGAAAAAGTTAATTGCTGTGATTTGCAAAGAGTATATACAACGCCTCAATACATGTAAATCATGGAGGTGGGTCTGAAACACTGCTAGTCTGCCTTGGCATCTCACCCCCACTTTTGCCATTCTTCTTTACACTATATGACTGCTCACAATTCAGTTGTTTTCTGTGCTAAGCAGGAAAGGTGGCTGTTTATATGCTTGTCACCTAGCCCTACACACTATTTTTATTCCTGTGTTTATCATCTTTTATCTTGTGATTATAGAAAATCATTCTCTGTGCTAATGAACTACCTTCATAGTTAGACTAGTGCTCAGAAGGGCTCAGCATGACAGTATTTGAAAATAGAAGTCCTTTATTTTCAGTATACTGGTAGTTAACTAACTGTATTTTAGTATTAAGATTGTAGTTTGTAATGTTTTCTTTTATTCTGAGTTCTGCATTTCTCCAGAGGAGCTGTTAGCTGCTGAGCAATTTTGAAAATCTGGTCATAGGTAAGGGAGACTCAAATAAATAATAAAGCTATTCAGATTTTCTGAAAATGTGATTTTATATGAAAGCTGAGTAACCTTGACAGTGCTTACTGTGGTCATATATCTTTGGTTTTATTCATCATAGATACATCTGAATATTAAATGTTATTTGATAATAAAATTCTACTTATGGTTACACTTATTTAAGTAAACTTAAGAGTGCAACTTTGGTCTATTACATGGCAATTATGGTCCTAAACAGACAGTAGTGATAGGAGTGGTAGGGTAAGAAATTTACCCATGGTATGAGAATCTTTTTAATGACTGCAATTATTATTTGCTATGAGGTGCTAATGAAGTGTCACCCTGAAAATACTATTGTTACATATGTAAAAACACAGTCTAGAATGCTGGGATATAAAAATTGAATGTAGCCATTGAAAGGTCAAGGGAGATGGAGGGATAAAGAACCAGTGCAACATTGATAGGGTAAAATGCAGGGGTTAATTTGTTTCATACTCATCTTTTAGCTCCACCAGCATATATTACTATATGATATGCTAATTCCATTTAAACTGAAAGATTATAGCAGTAGTTACAAAACTAGCCATTTAATTGAGGCTTGTTTCAGGATTCCTATTTATTTATTTGTTTTTATTTTCTAAACAGATTTTTCAGTTAAATGCGGTACATTAAACATGTAAATATGCTTGAAGGTCAAGTTGAAGGCAACCTCATAAAAAGAATTTAGAATAACTTTAAATAAGCCTGAAAGACTACTATCATGTGCAGAGTTATTATATAATAGGGAAGTCTTGTAGTAGAAGTGTCAGCTTGCTCTGCGTGTCAGTGTGCTGTGTGTGTATTGTAGGCTTGGTATGCATTTGTATGGTGAACATGTCCAAGATGTGAATATTCACAATTTCATTTAAAGTTTCTACTCTGTCTAAGCTGCCAGATGTCTAGAGATATATAAATACAGAATAAAATTCATAGGCAAAAGAAAATTAAGTAAAAAAAAAAAAGTTAAAAAAGATATGCTTATTTATGGAACTAGTTTTTTTTCACTGCCCCCCTAACATTCAACTGCATAATTTTCTATTTTATTTATTTATTTACTTGTTAATTTTCTTGCTTATATTCAGTTTTTCAACTATTATATATTTGGCTCTGAAGGCTATTTGTTTTCAGTGGCTAGTTACACAAAGTAATCAGGTGGTTACTGAGGGTACTACTAGTCCTTTACTTTGATTAAAAGCTCTACATACATCTTCCATCTCTTATCCCAAGTTTCTGCTTATTTTAAGCACATAAAACCAAGTTGAGAATTGAATCAAAGAAAGTAATTTGTCTTGTCTCTTTACTGTGCTTTAGAACACCAGGCATATAAATAACAGCTGCAAATCACAATCTCTTCTTCCAGCTCCCTGTGGTTTACACTGACTTGCAGAGACTTCTGAAATTTATACCATCCTGTGAATCGCTGTAAGGTTCTATCCAGAGCCTTCTGAAGAGAGAGTGGAATTTCAAGTAGGAAACCAACTCTTCTTTCCTCAACCATTTAGAACCTGGAATTGTTCTGAATTATTTTAGATGAGAGAGATTGTTTTCTCAGCAAAAATGCATTTAGCTTTTAGGAGTTTAATAATAGTTCCAAAATGAGAAATCTCACTTTCAGTTTTCTTTCAGATCTGTCTTTTCACGTTTGTGAGACCCGTTTCTCTCACAGGAAGACTTAAAATATTCTCTGTTAAGTTTGTAGGTTTTCTGATAGCTATACGTATGCTACCCGATTTAAGATTTTGATTATGAAAGTCTTGATGCAGCTGTGGCCCTCAGAAAAAGTGGTGAAAAGACAGTAATTTAAGTGCTGAAGAAAAACAGAGATTACTTTCAGCTGTAGTGGTATTAAAGATACTGCCTTTAAAATGTATCAACAAAATAGACACTAGATGGAAGATCCATAAAGATACTTTTTTTTAGATGCACTTTGAAAAACTACACTTGGTAAGGGAAAACCAGAAATTTCTGTTCCATCTTTAAACTTTACTCTGACTTCTGGACCATGTGCTTACGTAATTATAATAATTAGGTATAACAAGCCTCAGAAATTTAGCGTAGTTGCACTCTGTTTTTCAATGGTAGTATACTGAAAGATTTGGGATGGGTTTGAATTACTTGAAATATTTTTAAAATGTGCAGTGTTTTATTGTAAGGGCTGAGTCATACAGATGGAAGATTTACTTAAAATCATAATTTTATCTCATGTAGTTGTTAATCCATTGCAAAGAAGTATGTGTTTGTAACTAGAAGTGTTTTATTAGTTTGAAAGAGATTCCTCAATGCACTTACTTAAAACAAGAAATCTACTATGAAAACTTACACTCCCTTAGGACTTTGGGCAGGAATTTCAGGTGCAATATTCTTTCACCTAGAGATCTGATTTCTGCTAAAGGCACGCTTGGAATATATGCTTGACAACAATATTGTGTGTATTTTCAGAGGTTAATACTATGTATTATTTTCTGTGATGGATTCTAAATCTCAGGTATCGGGAGAGTCACACTGATAGGAACTGATGTTATTTGTTGGACTGTGCTTTAGCACATCAGAGTGGTTTGGGTTGTATGAGCAATGCAGTAGTATCTCACAGAGATCATGCTGTCAGATCCGTTAAAGGTTCAAGAACCACTTGGATATCGCAAGGCTTGGGGCTTTATCAGCGCAGGACTTTTTGTTTATTTCTACTGTGATCCTATAAAAAAGTTTTAAAACCAGTATGTTATGTCCTTTTTTCAAAGTGGGTGCCTGCTCTCACTATGCATGACAATTTTGATTTAACTGTGATATTTCAGAAGACTACACTGCAGCACTCTGTCAACTGTGAACCAAATGACTCAGCTGTCCTGGAGACTGAACTCTGGTGTCCCCCAAGAATAACTTTAAGCTTTACTGACAGAGTGACTTTTAGGAGCTCTGGGTGATGCTGTGTATGTTTGTAAATAAACATTGTGTGTTTAAGTCTCCAAAGCTATTAGTCGTGTACCTTTCAGGAACAACTTACTATTAAATCCTTACTACAAATTAAAATGCTTTTTAATATATTACAATCAAAAGAATATTTTTTGAGGATGAAAGCAACATGCATTAAAACAGTAATCTGATTAGGAATGTCACCATGTTTCAGCACTACAGTGTTACTATTTCTGGACTCATGTTATGCCTCTGTATGCATTGTTTTACTGATAATTCAGACAGGCTGGACTAAAAGATCTGAAGCATAAGTGGTCAAGGTGGGACATGAAAGATATTGTGATGCTCGCTGAAAAGCATCTGAATATCTGTTTCACTTACAAGACTTCCTTTGTAAACCTGGGCAAATTGTTTAATTGTACTAAGTCTCAGTTCTTTATCTGCAAATTAGTATTACATTGCTCTTATTGTTAATTTTTCTTTTTTTTTTTTTTTCTATGGAGTTTCAGATATCTGGAATAGTGCCCTTTTGTATGCACAGAGAATGATCTATACTGTAATTCACTATCTTGTTACTTGTGTAACTTCAGTGCTAGAGAAAATTATGCTTCTGTCTTTTCTGAGAGAGATACTGAATAGAGTTCCTGTCTGAGAAGAGCAGGTTCATCTTTCCTCATCTTTTTCTTAGTCTCCAGACACCTGCCAGTTCCAGACTCTTTCAAATAACTGAACAGATATATTAGGGAGGACAGTGGAACCCAGCAGTACTCCCTGCTCTTCCTGGCTTAGAGTGTCAGGTGAAAGAAATGAGCATGGTCCTTGCTTTCTCAGAATAATAATGATAGTGTGATGTGAATAGGTCAGGGAAGGTGGAACTACAAGAATGTGAGAGATTCCTGTTTGGGGAGACCATTTAAAGCTGGGTACCATGTAGTGGATGAGAGAAGAAAACAGATTTAGCTGTATAACAGTTTTGGAAAGCAAAGAAACCAACCGCGTAATCTGTAAACGTCTACTTGCTACATGAAACAGGGCTCCCATATAAAATGTAGATGTGATTATGTAAATAAAGAGTGAATTCTAATAATGAATATATAAGAGGTTGTAATTAAAGTTACGCAGGCTGACTGACTTATGGGAATAGCTTGCATTTGAGTTTTAAGTGACAAAATTTTAATTTACACATTTGTAGTCTGATTCCTTTATTATGTAACCAAATGTACATAGTATATGAATGAGTAATAAATACATTGATAAAGTGTTGATAGTACACTTAATTTTATTTCTATACCTGGATATGTACATATATGCAGAAACATACATATTGCAGAGGGACAGACTTGTTTCTTCAGTGTCTCAAGGCGGACTATGGGCCACCCTACCTGCGGGATTCCAGGTCAAAATTCTCAATAGTCATTGAGAGCCTCAATAGGGGTGTTTGTAAGACTTCAAAGAGTTCTGTTCAGCATATAAAGATAAGGGCTTTAGAAGTCTAAAGCAAAAGTTCTGAGGCATTGGACCTGAAAGAGTAACCTAGGCACTTTATTGGATTACTTTTGGCTTATAGCAAATAGTAGTTTTCACATTAGTGACTATTACTCTTGGTCTGGTAAGGTAGGCTTTTGAATCTAAAAATAAAGCATGAATTGTTAAGACATTGTAACAAAACCAAATGGTTCAAAACTAAAACAGATTCTAAGTACTGTGGAATGTTTCTGGAAACTAAATGATGACACAGCACATCCATAAACTTGTTGTTGAATGATTGGTGTTGTATTCCTGACAGAGATGCAGTAACCTTTTAAACAACTATATTCTCAACTTAAAAATAAAATATATATATATACAGTTGTACTGTAATTTTACTTTATAACAGCTAGAGTTTGAGTTGGGTGAATTCTAAATTATATGACATACTTGGTTTTTGTGGAAGAAAGACAGCAGACTAATTCTGTTTCAATCTAATGTATGCATTTTATATATCTGGAGGTAATTATCATCTTTAGGTTAATCCATTTTTTACCCGTCAGGACAGACAAACCCAATGACTCTATGGTAAAAGGAAACCCTCTTAGTCAGTAGAGAAGAAAAAAGCCCTTTTCACTGTCTTAGCAGTCTAAGGTTGATCAGAGCTTATACAGCAGATCAATGCCACTTTGAAATCTGTAACATGCTAGACTTCTGCAACAATCTAACTTTGTGGCAGTAAAAGTCATGAATATATTGAAGGAAGAAATTGAAATT
>NW_009927746.1:0-56641 GCF_000696875.1 Nestor notabilis | reverse complement strand
ATTCCTGCTTTGGAAAATTGGGCATTAAAACCCCTAAATTGTTAATAAGATCTTTCTCTCATTAAGGAGCAACTTGAGAACTGCTCCTGTCAAGGTCAAATATCCAATAAAAAAGTTTGGCAATGTTGAGACTAATCCACCAGCAGAAGAGGCTTCTGTTTACTTCTCTGCCTATGTGCCAGTTCCCTGCTTCTATGGAAGGCAGATAATTATAATAATGACAATTGAACAAGATGGGATTCCTGTGAAGGCCAGGATGAGTGGAGTAAATAATATATTGGTACTAATGGCAACTGTATTTCTGAAAAATGTTTAATTTACTTCTTATCATGTTGGGATCATGCAGCTAATGTGGCTTAAAAAATACTACAACTGTTCTGTGACAAACACTCAGATGAGACACACTTGATTTTATTTCCTGCTGGTTTAACTTTGTTATAATTTTACTCATGCTGAATTGAACTTCAACAAAAGTAATCAAATGTATATAATTTCTGGAGTTGCTAGATTGATCTTAGCCTTTTTTCAAAGAGCACATAAAATTAAAAAGAGAAATGTATAGTAAGACAAGCTTATTTGGGTCTGAGTCCTCTGGAGACAGTAGCAGCGGTGTTCTGCTAATGGGATGGAGAGGATGTGAATATTCCTCAAATGGATAGCTTTCTAAACATTCATCAAATGTTTTCTTTCTGGGCCTTTCCCTCATTTGAAGGAATCTGTTAGATCTTATTTTGTGTTCACAGAGGTGCCTGAAGAGTCTCAGTCAAGCCTGTCTTTGGCTCACACTGTGTGAAGCTCCAGCTTTCTTCTTTGTAGCAGTAACAAAGCTGCAAGGTTATTTTTTTCCTAAATTCTGAAAAGGTAGCAATAAATTTGAATTCTGTAAATGTAGACATTAGGTGAAGACCAAATATATGGTGAGTTTTCTGTGGTTTGGTTACAAAATATTCATTCTCTCAACTTTATCCCTTAAAATCTCTGAGACATGAAGAAAAAAAAAATCCTGAGCTGCAATAAATTGTGTGGCCACTTCCCATAATTCTTGAGCAAATTTCAGAAAAAATTAAAAAAGCCACTTTACTTTTGCAGTGGATTTCAGTCTTCAGCATTTTTTTTGTTGCAGATTCACATAATGTAAATAAGAGGCTGCTGCAGGTAGAAGCTTCAAAGTTGCCTTTTTGCAACTCCTCTCAGGAAGAATCCCTTTACATACTAAGATTAAGTATAGCAATTGCAAAGCAATATCAAGAAAGCTGGTGCTTTCTTGAAAAGCAAAAAATTGTTCTAACATCAAAGTCTGTTAATGTTGATGGGTTTAATGTGTTTCTTGTAATTCTGAACATCCTGCAAATAAGTTCAAGTATATCTTCTTAAATATAAATATACATTTATAACACACATGCATGTATACTTCACTTATAATCAAATATACATGATGTTTCCATATGTATCCTGATTTTCGGTATTTCCCAATCAGTGCTTAAGTTTTAATCTCTGATATGTGAATATTATGTATTTGTTTATATATCTCCCTGTGTGGGTAATACTAAAACTGAAATAGAAATACTGAATTAGCTTCCTTGTTATGCCACTCCTCTAGTTTCTCAATAATTAGACCAATGTTAGAACTATATGTTTAATACAAAACGTATTCTAGATTTATGGAATTGCTTCCTTTTACTCCTGCATTCTCCTTGGCACCTGTATGCGAGAAGTAAGTATAAGCCAATGCTAATACTGTTGTACTTTCCTACACAAAATAAGGACTGATATTGCACAAATGCTCAGGAGTATGGAACACCTTACCCCTTTAATGTTTTCTTCTTTTCAATCCAGCTGGATGAGCCACTTAATTCAAATTCTTATTTAATGTATTTTTAAGAACCATAATAGTGATTCAGACTAAAGCAGATCTCAATGATATTTCTTCTGTGAGAATGGAAACAGGACTGTAATGCAAGCTAAAATATTTTGCAAAGCATCTAATCCACTGAATATTTTCTCACTAAGTTACAATGTTTTTTTATTTGTTCATCTCAATTTTTCCTTATAAAAATAGCAAATACAGACAGGTTTGTGTTAAGATGCTCATTGTTCAGTTATGAACTTGGAATGGGATTAGTTGCTTGAACCCTTCTACCTTTGCAGTACAATATAATACAAGTCCTGATCTCACCATTAATCAGTGAGTAACTGACAGTAGTGCATTCAGCAGAAACATTTCTTGTACTCACCATCCTCATCCAAAACAAATGGTATATGTGCCACTCTTTACTGTTTGAAAGTGTTTGACTTAATCTTTTTTGTCGTATAAAATGTCGCTAATGTTTTGTGAGCTTTCTAAAGACATTGAAGTTTGAGAAGCCTATCTTCTGATTAAAAGATAATGATCGTGAGTTCTGTGATAATCAAGTTTTTTGTCCAAATTAGTTCTTTAGTCTCATGCTGATCTTCAGGAAAGCACCATTTCCCACACGGGTGGAACTTTATCTGCACGATAGAAAGTTTCATTATTCCCAAGGATGGAAGTATTTATTCCCACCTACAAAACCTATGCTGGCCACAGGCTATTAAGATTCATAAGTATTTCAGCTATGATGGTGAAAATTTCATTGAAAATGTTTATTTGAGTAGATTAGAATGTGACTACTTCAAATATAAATTTTGAAACAGTGCAAACAAACTGTATATTCTTAACATTAATCATATCCTTTTGAAATGTGAATATACTTCACATAATTTCTGTTACAGTAGTATGTATATGTACATATATTTCAGCTGTATATATGTATATATTCTACAATCAAAGTTTATAAATCTTGGAGCATGAATTACTGAATTCACTGTAGCTGTGTGTTACTATTAGCAGCAGTAATAAATGACCAGCTCCTTCTAAGATGGCTGGTTTTATAGATACCACATCCTTTGAGTAATGAGCTGTTCTTTACCTTGACACTTTTCATGTCTTAAATGCTTTTAATCGCATACTGCTTATATTACATCGATTACCTGAAAGAATGTTGAAGCTTTAATGATCCCTGTTTTGTCAGTGTAAGAACTTAGCAATACCCATCATATGATGTTATTCAGTATGACAGTTACTTGGCTTATTCTTTGGGGAAGATATCAAAGCTAATGTCTAGTTTGTAGTATAAGTAATCTTTCATGATTACTGGTTAGGGTGATTTGGGACTGCCATCACCCCAGTGGCTCCACTATAGTCAGCTTTCCTAAAGGTTTTGTATTTCCATTTGTTATTATTTCTACTCTTCAATTGCAGTTGCTAGAACAATAAATGTGAATATTTTTTGCTTCTCAATCTTACATCTATACTACAAATAATAAAGTTTAAAACATAGCAGCTCGCATATATAGCAGAAAAATTGTCCTCTGATATTCTTTATCTGAAAGGAAATGCAGGAGGAGATAGTCATGACTGCAGATTTATTGGACATTTATGTGATAATCTGTATAGTTATGCTGGTGTATAGTGCTAGGCTCTTCTTGCAATAACTTTAAAGCCAGGGAAGTGACTGCTGGATTGACAGGATGAAAGTAGTAATAATAAAAGAGAGGGAAAGAAGACAATGTGCATTTACAGTTGAGATGTTTAAAACTTGCTTATACTTCCTCTGGGTCATACAGATAGAGAGGGAATATGATGGACCTGACAAGTTTAGAATTTCTGATCAATTACTATTTAGCCTTCAGTAGAACATTTCCAGACCCTCATTACTTAATCCTCATTTACGACATTTCTGCTTAGCTTCATTTCTCCAATTCTCAAACTGACTGAGATATTATTATTTCTACATAAACAGTGATAAATATGCCTATAGCATGTTTATATGTTCATGAATATGAACAAATAAAAAGAAATTTCTACTCTGGTATCTACTCTATATAGTTGAAGCATACAAATAGATACTAATACACTGAGTCATTAATGACAACATTTGAAGGCTTCTCTGTTAGCTTAGCTAGAACTGTGTTTTTCAGTAAGTAGACGTGCAACACAGTAAGTATTGCAGGAGGAGATCCTAAATGGGAAAAGTGAAGAATGTTGACCTGGGTCTTTTATTGGGATTTCTTTCTGTCATTTTCCTTCTATTTACAGCCCCTGTTCATTTCCGTTGGATTGATAAATATTTGCAGAAATATGGAAGAGCCACAAGCACTTTGCTCTCAGCTCCTGTGATTTGTGACTTTGCTCAGAGTATGTCTGACTAACCACTTGGCTAAAACGGCAACACTATCACAGCCATTTCACCTGCTATCACTGTCAGTCCCAATGAAACTCAGTGGGCATAATTATGAGATATATTTTTAGGAAAGATACTTCATATAGACAGGACTTCTGAGGGCAATAAATTCGAGGACTCTAGGGAAGGATGCGCAAGAACAATACTTTCCACTTAAAATTACATGTTTCAATGTCTAATTAGAAAGTTTCAGTGGTTTCAGAGCTGACATCTGCTTTGTGTCATAGCAGGGAAATAGTACAGATTTTCATTCACTCTGTATTTTAATGGTATTTACACTTCACAGAACTAAAGCAAGAAAAATTTTACATCACCTTGCATGCCTCATATATTGCAGACCAGTTACGCATCTAGAGTAGAGTTATAAACTATGGTTGCAAACTCAGTTGCAAACAAATTTTGCCTCAGGCATGAACCATAAATTAAAGTAATAATCATCTCTGTAAGAGACAACTTTTTTCCATTGCTCTTTTAAAATAAAAAAGAAAGTAGGTCAGAGAAATTTCGGATATTTTAGAGTATGTACAGTATTGTATTGTTTGCCAGCACCTAATTTACAATTACAGAGCTGCATGAATATTGAAATGATTCAGCTTCCCATTATAAATGTATGTGGCAGTTTGGTTGTTGATCAGTTTATGAAGTTAATGCAAATGAAACTGTCTTCCTGTCAGCATTTGAAATATATAATGCAGTCATGTTGTATATTCAGGGACAGGCCATTGACAGTCAATTAACAAGTTTGATTGGTATGTCAACTCATTCTTTTGAATTGTTAATAGTATGTTAATAGCATTCATTTCTTTGTGCAGTCCCATTTGCAGCTTCACAGTTACAGCTATTTTTTATGATTCTGAGTAACCTAAAATAGTGCCTTAATAATAGATTATTAAACACCTGTCTGGTGTAGCTTAGGGAGTTTTTTCTAGACTGGGAGTTTGCAGTGGATCCCTTTGATATTCAAATCAACAAATGATAGCCTTTTTATTCAAAACGTAAGTTCTTTTGATGGTTAGCTTGTTAAGAAATATTCAGCTCCAGTCTGACCTGATCTGGTTTCCCATGGAAAAGATCTGATGCTGTTTGAAGGTTCATAAATGGAATGCCAATGACAATTTGTTGTTGACGTTTTGCTGCCTCAGCCTTCAGATGCTGCTGGTTGATGTGCCGCTTTAGCTTCACCAAATAATGCTTGCAGGTAAATGATCTTCTGATTGATCAGATAGTTTCAAAGCAAAGAGTTCTCTTCTGTGGTCTGTAGTCATGGTTTCTAGGCTTGGAGGGGTACTTTAAAAGATGCATCAAAGTTGACAGATGAATCTCGAGGCAAGGAATGATGGGAGACAGCAGAATTATGGGAATATTTTTTAGAGAATAACATATTAGGGAGAGTTTTGAAGACCTTCAAAGGTCTATCAAACCAGCTCCCAATATCAGATCTACTCCTCCTTAAAAAAAATAAAATTAGGTACACTGGTTAACTCTAAATTTCTTGTGTTGGGAAGGTGTTGAGCTGATTTATTGTTCTCTGATGGTGTTTTAAAGGGCTTATTTCATTTGAATTTCACCATTATCTTGTTCACCATCCAGAGCGTAGTCCTGCAAGGTGCAATTTCTGCTTTTATTAAATCTTGTGAAAAATCAAAGCATAGTATCAACTTGTAAGGTCAGGGTGTATAAAAATATTAGCACTACAAACAACAAATAAAAAGTTGCAATTACTCTGTTTCTCCACTTTTCTTTATATTACATTCTTTCATACCCTTCTTCATTCCTCATTAGTGCTGTTCCTGATGCTAGCTATTATTCTGATGAATCAGATTAGCTATTAGAAGTTCAAAATATACATCACAGAAATAGTTCATTTCTCTTTGGTTTGAGCATTTATTTATTCACTACCAGCATGTGATATTTTTCTGCAAAAACATGTAATCATTTTTTGTTGAAGAGCTATAAGATTTAACTCCTTCAGGCCTGAATGGCAGAAACACTCAGTTTTGGAGTTAAATGCTGTGAACAGTTATATTGCCAAATGCAAACTCTGGAATAATACATTGAAAGATGCTGTGGGTTAACTATACTTCACTGGACTTCATAGCAAATAATTCATGCTGGCTGAATTTAGGCCAAACTTTTTTAACAATAAAACCCAATCTTTTCACAAACCCCAAAAACATTACTTAAAACTGGTAGATGAACAGTCAAGTCATGCAACTTCCATCTTACATGTAAATAGAATGTAAAATTTGTATGAGACAGTTTCCGTCATTGGAAGTCTCGTCATTTTTACATACTCTTCAAATACTGTGCACTGTTTAGCTGATAATGAGAAGCTCTTTCTGTTGGGCCGAACAAGCAAATTAATAGATATTCATATTGTCATACATGGTCATATTTTCAGCAAAGCACCTATAATTTTCCAAAGCTCAAAAAGCAAAATTAGATACTTAAATTGTTCTTGGTATAATTTGTAGATTTTGATACAGCTTATGTTTTTGAAGAGGTGCCCTATTCATTATTGATAAAATTCAAATAAAAAGTTCAAAGATTTTCTGATAGCAATGCCATTGATACTGTTTCTGATTCACTATTTCAGTGCTTAAGAAGTTTTAGCCATTATACTTCAAAGAGAACTTCTTGGTCACATTTCATGTTCCCGCTAGGCTTCTATAAGTATTTTTATCTTATTTTCAAAAATATAAGTAAATTTATATTTTCCACGTGTTCTCCATTTTATCATCTCACTTCTTCTGAGGTAGCCAAAATTCTTCACAAAAATCGTGTTTGTACAGGATCATCAGTTTAAACGTTCTGCAGCATAAGACTTATTCTGTGTTAAGTGTCTTTCATATTGCTAAATGCTTAGTAGTTCGAAAAGCTAGAAGGTAACAATGACTATCTCACAGGAGTTTGGAATACTTGGAGTTCCAGTAGGTCATTTCTTTCTGGATAGCTTTGGATTGTCAAAGAAATCAGTCAGGAATGTATCAGTTTTGGGTTTTCTTTCACTATAAAGCTTTTTCATATCCTTACTAATACTTTTTGTCATAGAGAGGTATCTTTCCATCCTATATAAACTTCTAGCATACTAATTAAAGCATTCATCAAGAAGCAGAGTAGAGTCTTCATCCAAGAACATGAGTTTATTTAAACAAATCAGAGCAGATCCAGTAGAAGACACTGAGAGATGTGCTTCCTGGACTGCCCATTGCTGCAATAGCACCGCTATTACCAGGATAAAAAAAAAATACCAAGGGATTTAAAACTGGATCTCAGCAATATCACTGCTGATCAAAGTAATTCCTGGATTATTCCTTACTGCATGCTGGCCCTCCCTTCCTCTTATCTACCCCCTTATAGTTTCAAAACTTTGCTTTCTACCCGTTTTTATACCAGAGGGCTTGACTCTGCAGTTAGTTTTTACTAACCAAAATAACTACCTTCGTTAATAATGCAAACAGAAAGAACTTAGCATATGGTAAGTTTGCAAGCACTGGTTCTTTGAGATGTAAGACGGACAGAAACATGATTGCAGCTTGGTTGGCAGAACACAAGATACGTATTTTATTAATAATCTATCAGTTACTAATACACTGTCAACATACTGCAATTTCCAGTTCCAAACTTCTATCGTTTTAATCCATCGAGAAATTTCCATGAAAATAAGTATTATAAGAGAGGAATAAGGTGAACATATGATAAAAAAAGCCCCAACAAACAAACAAACCCCTCGCCCCCCCCCAAAAAGCTACACGAAAAAAAAAGCCCTCAGAAACTCATAAAAAAATAGGACAATATATAATGCTAGATTCTAACTCCATACCCAAATGAATATGTATTACAACACAGAATATAATTATAATACAGTTACAGTCCAATTATAGCACCGAATCTAAATATAATTTGTTAAAGAAACTTAAGTTTTAAATGCTGCAAGTTACTGCTTGGTCAGTAGGTCACTTTTTGTAATGAAGTGTGCCTGATATAAGAGAAAAATATATGCTCTGAAAGGTACATAGTAGAATCTGCCCGACTGCACATTTAGGAATTTAGTGATATTTTATAGAGGGATGTTGTCTGCACTGCAGTTCTCATAAAAGGTCAGTGTTTAAAGGTACAGCAAATAAAGGTTGTGAAATTGTGTTTGGATGAGCATATTTAGTGTACTTCTGAGATTGTGGCTGGCTGTCTTTAGTTTCCATTAATTTTATTTTGTTCTGTTAGGAATCTTTAGATTTTAGGATATGCAATTGCATGTATGTAACAAGGGTGTTACTTCCTAATACTTTTTTTGATTTTTTCCCCTTGGGTTGAATTTCAGGAACAGTGTATTTCAGATTATATGAGAATTTGTAATACATTGTCACTGTCAAATTACGAATTCTTTATAGATTGGATTATATCTTACTGCTCAGAACACAAAGTTTCGACTATGGTCTCTTCTTATACTGCTGGATTTCACAGGATTTTGCAGCTGATACCATGGGATTCTAAATACCCAAACTGATTTCTTTCTTTGTCTTTGGGGATCTCTTTGGTTTAATCAGTGATGCTGAAAAGACAATATGACACTAGTTTGGACAAGAATATTAAATATATTTGTGGATCTTTGTTGCAAATTTCACTTTTTATTAAGCATAATCAGAACTTGACTTTAGTTTTTGCATTGGTAGTTGGGACCCTAGATAAAGGTATTCTGTTATGCAAAGAAGTGTTAACACTGCAATATGAATAAATAGGTAAAAGATTGTGATAAACACAGTATATTGTGTATGTTATATTCTAGATGCATTACTATTATGTAGTCTGTACATGTACATTTAGTTGCATAAATGTCTCCTTTAATTTCCACTGTGAAATGGTGGGTTTGTGTATTATATATTGGATTTATGTACTAAATAATCTTTGACATACAGCAAAGTGTTGATTATCATTTAGATATCCATAGGTACAAGTAAAATCCATGTAAGACTGAGTGTACATAGAAGATGGGTAAAGTACAAACCCACACTATATGGCTATACTGAAAACTGTCACTTTTACCTTAGTAATACTGTCATTACAGTTAATCGTTTTCAGTTAACGGATTCTTGGTTTTATGGAACTCCTTCTTTCCTGTCTCCCAGTTATCACAAACTGGTATCTTAAAGTAGCCAGTGACATTCATGAAAAGCATATTTTGTGTAAAAATATTAAGCCAAGTGGTGGCTGAGAATGAAATCTTTTCTGTAAGAATAGAATGTCATGCTGTTAACATGTTTCATACACTGTGAATTACTGTTGTGTGATGAACAGCTTTCACCCTTCAATACAGAGTATTTCTCTGCATAGCTGTCCCTCTTCTGTTTACAATCACATTAACCTATTTGACAGTCGATATGAGTAAGGATTGTGAAGATAGGTAGGAATGGAAAAAAACCTGACTCACTCTTTATAAGCATTTATGACTGCAATCTGAATTCCCCTTGGATGCTGTATTCCAGAAAAGTGGTACAGCCTTAAGCAGTAGCACCCTTATCATCAGTAGAAATTTTGACCTAGAAATTTCTGCTGTGCCTTCTTGGACTGCTTTATTACTGCAGTGATAATTTAACTGATGATTTAGTTTACTGTAAGTGGACATTCTCAGTAGAAATTTCAGTTAATGTGGGAAGGATATTACAAGATCTCTTTCTAAGTAGATTGTATGTTTAAGGATAAAAGTAGGGACAAAGTCTGCAATATAAACACATACAGATATTTAAGGATATCATATCACTTAATCTTTTTTCTTTATCTTCTTTTAGATATTGTCTGTGTGGATACAATTACCTTATAAGGTCTATTATATATGTTCTCCAGTACCCAAAAACTGTAAGTGTAGATAGATAAATATTTAGAAACCTAGGAGGGAGGAATTTTTTTTTTTAATTCTGAAATTTTAAAGTTCTGTAATTTTTAATTATTGTTTTTTTTAAATACAGAACTGACAAAGAATGTTTATGTATTATATAGCTATCCTTAGCAGCAGAAATTTAAGATAATAGTCATCGATAGCAAAACACGAATTAACTGTGTGGGAACCACAAATGAATACTTACGTAACCTCATGTGAGGTTTAGCATTTTTCCATTTAGCAAAGGGGAAAAAAAGTATTTTTTTAATTTTCCCTTTACCCTGGTATATTAAAATGCTTTTCATACTTTGAATGCAGCTATGCTAGCCTGTAAACTGAAAATCAGTGTTAATGATGAAAGGTAAGAACTTCTAGAAAAAAGTACTTCTTCAGCTCTGAATAATCATTTGAAACTTTGCTATCATATGATCTTTCAAAGCATTCATTTTGAAATCATACCTTTCCTAAAGGGTATGGTGCCAGTTTCTGGTGGTTTAGAAAATTTCACTCTTTCATTAGTCTAAGGGTAGGTGTTACTTATCCTGGAAAAAGTATTTGGTAGATCTGATAAATTAGACCTGTTTCATTAAAACAGAGACTGTATTTTCTTTTGTCCTATACTGAACTTGCTTCCAGTAAAGAGCAGTTATAATTTAATATAAACTGTTCAGTACTTCTGCAGTCGTTTTCTCCCTTGATAAGAATGTCTATTTCAGAATATTTTTCCATATATTCTGGCATGTCTTTTAATTTCTCTTAAGTCTCATTTTCTTACTTTCTGCCTTTATCTCAAACCTGTCTGTGTCAATTTTTATTATTTGTAATGGTGCACATTCTGATTTAATATCCTCTGTGGCTTTCATTATCATGCTGTTAATCCCTTCTTCCATTGATTTGATGAAGATGTTAAACAAAATCAGGCCCAATACCAGTCCCTCAGCACCCCACTTTGGTACACTGGTGTTTTCATTACTCTCTCCTTACAGACTATCAGCTAGTTAAGAGCATTTATAATTAGGAGAGTTAAAAATAATTTTAAAATATGCTCTATCAGATATGTTTCAGATATTTTAAGAATCCAGATGAATTACAACCATTATCCTCCCTTACCTGTGCGTATATAAATAATTAAAAAATACAATCAACTGTGGTGGACGTAATACCCATTTTGTAAAAATGCAGTATCCATTGCTCAATAGTCCATGTCCACACCAAGTCATGTGCATCGTTTTGCACTTTTAGATATTGATCCTTTCCACTTCGTTTTTCTGGACCCTGAATATGCCTTTTCTTGGTAAATATTGATTTGATTAAGTCTCTCATTCCCCATCCCAACCCCAGTTGTTATCAAACAGACTAATAAATAGACTAATCTTAGGTTGTTGGGGTTTTTTCTTCATTTGTTTTGTTTGGCACCTTTGTTCAAAGTGATATGAATAAGAAATGAGTAAATGATAATCAGTCTGGATTTTAACTCGTCTTTTAGATAAGGTATGTTCATAAAGCTGAGTGTTCGGCAATTTTTCACAGTTGGCAGATTTTGCTAATGTGGTTGTGTAAGAATTTGTGATTTTTTTCAAAAGCTTGAGAGGAAATGGTAGGCTTTGTAAAAGGTGACAGATTAATAGTCATGAAGACCAGAATTCCACTGTCCCAAGGAAGAAATGCATCAAAGATTAATACTCTTTTTAGCTTGCTCATTTTTAAATAGGGAGGCTGCTCTTTTTCTGTTTAGGAAAAAACATCCTGTAGGATGTGGAGAACAGTTTATCCTCTATTGAAATTAAGTCTTTGAACTATCTACTGTAATTTTCCATAAAGGAACAATAAGTAGCCTGTGTCTCAGTACAGAACATTGGCCAAAATATGCATAATAAGTAAAGAATGTTTTACTTCAATTTTCTTTATTTCCTCTCTGTGTATTGGAGATTCCAAGTGAAGCAAACAAGAGTCCTGGAGAAGACTTCAGACTGGCTGTTATGCACACATGGATGTATTCAATGGCAAGCTGTGTTCACCCGCTTTGTTGGAACCTTTCCTAGATGTTTATAACTACAGTTACTGACTTTAAAAGCTAGGTTTATTTTTGTTTAGTGTCTCATACTCCCTTGGAATATGAATGACAGCTTCTGGGGTAGAGGGGTTTTTTGTCAAAATTTCAGTTTCTGAATCTTTGTCTTCTGTAAATCAGAAGCGTGTGGGGTTTATTTGCATCAGTTGTAGAGCAGAATAAAATTGATTTGGCATTGATCAAGATTTAAATATAACCAACACATTACCAAAAATATGTACTCACATATTTCAGTTTTCTGTGATAGGATAGAGCAGCTTTTAAGAAGTTATTTTCGAGCTGAGAATTTTATCTTATGTCCTTTTAAGCTTTCTGACCTGATTGTTACTCTCAAGTCTGTGCAGGTAGCATATTAAACTTCAAGGTACTATAGTCCTTCAAGAATGTATTATATAAGATTGTCTGCTGTAAATCCAGCACTGTCAAAAGGCTCGATTTGAATTATTTGATTTTTAGAGATTGAAGAGGTGTTTAGCTGAACAGTAGAGAGTATAAATAGGAGGTATTCAGCTGTAGTGTTTTGAAGTTGATTTAGTATTCACAATAGTTAATATCTTGGCTTCTTCAGGTGTATTGTCAAGTTAGACACCTTTTCAAAGCACTGTCAGGTTTTGTGCTGCTCATTGTACGCATGCTACATGATGCGATACTTCATTTTGGTATAATTTCCAATTAGGAAATGCACAAAAGTTTTACGTGTGTTGATAGCATTATGACACTCTTCTCAGTGTCAAATATGACTTTTGGGACAGTGTATCTTAATTTTGCTAAACTGCAGATAAAATGGTATTATACAGACTAGTTTAGCATCCATGAAACTGCAGTATTCTATTTCAGTTCTTGACAAAAAATGTCCTATAAATTTTAACCCACAAATAAGTAAGTTCAAAGACAAAAATTTGTATCACACTTTGATAAAATAAATTTTGATAATGAAGAACAATGCAAAAAGATAAGTGTTTTGTAATCTTGTACTTAAGGTGATTGCATAAATTTTGAAATTTAGGAAGCACCTTCCCAAAATGAGGATAAGCAAACTGGAGTCATAGCGTTTGAAAACTGAGTTATAAATCTCTGAAATTGTGGAAATGTTATAGCTATTTCAGTAAGATAGTAATAATATGCTACTGATTAATTACACTTTTTTGACCAAACTAGGAAAAAACATTATTTTATTCAAAGGGAATTTCTAGAGTTTGGAGTATGGCATGCAAACATTTTACTAAGTTATACATGGATTCTTATAAGTGTCAATTATTGTTACTCAAAGTTAGTAAATTTTTTTAATTGATTTTTAATTTAAGAATATGTCCTTCTTGTTTTACTGGTAACTATACACATTTTCTCAAAAGAAAGCCTTTATCGACCTAAATTATGTGTGTTTAAATCATCTATGAAATTTTTAGACTACGGATTTGTAACAGTTCAAGAAAAACATGATTTATATTGAAGGTTGTGGTGTATTTGAACCACATTAGATACAATTTATGTTCATAGTCTGAACTCAGAACTATTTGATTACTGTTGTCTAAACAGTAGCTTTAGAAGTTTATTCACGCTAGATAGTTGAATAAAAGATTTCATATTGCAAAAAGCAATTTTACCATCATTAGCTAACGTAAGAGTGCCCTAGGAAGAAAGGATTATCATATATTAAATAAAAAGTTCACCAACTTACATCTCTAATCCCATTAGGAAAGATTATTTCTACCTAACTTAATCAGCCAGAGGTCTTTATTGCCTGGAGTATTAATTGATTTAGGTCTTCATTAAGGTCAGAGGTACACATGGCTGACCAGAGGCAGCCTATTAGCGCATTGTCAGTTATGCTTATTTACATTGACCGAACATAATGGTGGCTTATTTCACTGTTAGGTCAGGGGGTCACAGAATCTTTTGTGCACCCTGAGGTGTTAAAGTGCAGCAGTCACTCAGACACCAAACTGCATTCATAACAAAGATTTGGATCATTGCATATTGATTCTATCCTTTCCAAGAAACATGCATATGTTCATATGATGCAACTATTAACATTGGCCTAAATACCTGTGGGGGAATGGTTGAAATCTCTTCATTAGAAGTTCCCTGCAATTTTTGTATTATGCCAATTTTAATCTAGCAAGTTTTAATAATACCAGCAGGAAAAATTTCATAAAATTTCCATAGTTGCTCTTGGCCTTTAATTAAAAAAAAATCAACTCATTGCTTATCTATAGGTATCCTATTACTTGTTTCTTTCTAAGTAGAAAGAATTATAGCTTTTTCTTGCTAATCAGCAGCTTAAGTTAGTCTCGTGTCCAATAAGTCTGTTCTTGTCATTGTTTCTTTTCTTCTGTTATACTTTTTGGGAGATATGTTGTATCCTTTTGGTAACTTACAATACTGTTAAAAACTTTTTCATGGGACAGAACAGTTCAAAGTGGCACCAAGCATCCTGACTTTTCCTTTGCATGGTACCATAGATGATTTCTTTCTGCTTTCCTGAAAAGTGAATGCAGCTTTAAAAAAAATAAAAATAAAAAAAAAAGTGATATAAAATAATAAATTGCTACTGTGTCTTCCCTCTATATTAGCTGTGATCTAAATCTATATTATACTTAATTCCTGGAGACAGCTACGCTATGATAAGTAGTAATTCTCACATAACAGCTTAGCATTCCTGATTCCTGTTAGATATGGATTGCATACTCTGAGGTTCTGATTGTCCACTGAATTCCCTTTATTATTTACAGTTGTGCTAACTGAGCAAGACAGCTGCTAAACTATTATGTTAGCTTATTAAGACTCAACTTTCATTTAACTTGCAGTGATATGAATGAAAACGAAAAGGGAAGAAATGTGGAATCACACAAAGCCTCATTTATAAACTACTTGCTGTCGAGCTGTATTGGAAATAAACTGGTACAAGTGAGCATCTCGGCAGTACAACTTTTTTTATTTTTGGTTTGTCAGATCTTTAATGAAATTTTAGCACTGGAAATATGTGTATGGGCTGCAATGCAAATTAAATCATCAGTGTAAGCTGAGACATCTAGTGTATAAATACATATCCATTATATTGTAGTTTTGTTTCTATGCTGAGTTTACTGGATATGCGGGTCCTCTAGACTTGATACACTGTGAATCTATAGCCTGAAAGATCTTCTGTTATCCTCATAGATGCTCAAGAAATATAAACTGTTGCAAGGTTCTAGCAGGGTTTTTCAGAATACTTTCACAACACTAGGACTGACACCATACATTGTGACATCTCCTGTTGTAAGATTTCAGTACTGTGAACAAGATATTATGATGTCTTCCCTGTTTTAAATGCTTTTACTTTGCTAACAATTTCCTGCATAATGCTTCAAATGTTCTAGAGACAGCCTCTTGAAATCTGCTAAAACAGTGTTTGTACTCATTTGCTGCTTTGTCCCTGCTGATTGTTTATTTATGCTGGCTTTTCATGACCAAGTCACTGGGAAAAAGAAAATGCACATCCCTCCTCCTTCCCTTATCCTAAGTTATGTCTCCCTGAAATGCAGTTACTGCAAACCTGTGGTCATGTTTTGACCTTTTTCTCCTCCTTCCCCATTGCAGCCACCCTTCCATAACATGGTGGCATGTTAGGAGCACTGTTTTTCTATTAATTATGTCTTAAGATACAAACAAGTATGTTAGGAACAGAGGGATTTTTTGAATTGTTTTTTAAAGAACCCTGCAAAATTCCTACTGAATCTGAGCCAAAAGTGGTGCCAATTTTGCTTGAATCCTTCAGAGATTTTTTTTGACCTCGCTTATGACCAGTGGGGCTAATTGTATCAGAACCATTCAGGATACTTTAAGAAAGTGCTATCTTGGTCCGTATTTCAAAACACTGACAGATATTTTATCGTTAATTAGTATTCATATTATGTCTCAAACAATCTGTTCAAGAATAGGGGAAGTGAACTGGTTGAACAGCTCTTCTGTCTACCTAATAATTAACATGGGTTATGCATGGAAAACCAGCAACCCAACAGGAAAAAAAGGAAGAAATATTGTCAGTGTGATTTTTTTCTGTAGAAGCATAAACTACCTGTATTGAGTTTTTGACTAATGCATGTATTTCACTTTGCAGAGGTGAAAATGAATGGCTTGCTTTAAAAACAAACCTGTGCCCCTCTGAATCTTATCTTCCTGAATTTGTTTCTCATCTTGTCAGTATGCCACTTGGTAGCTGGCTGGACTCCCTTGTTCAATGGCACATATTTTAAAATAGCACCATTAAAAAAAAAAAAAAAAAAAAGACCATTTGTTCCTATAAACCAAAATATTACTTGCGTATTTTTCTTTTTCAAATTCAGGATTATATATAGCATTATCAAAACAATATTTCAGATATTTTAAACAATTTAAATAGTTGATGGGTGTCAGTTGCTATATTATGTTTCCTCTCTGCCTCCTCCCCCTCTTCAGCTGCTAATCATAGAACTTGTATGCCAAATTGTATAAGATACTCTTCCAATAGTTACATGTGTGAGTCTTTTGTGAGACACAGACAGTTATGAGGACAGATTTGGAGTTGCATATGGGTCTGTCACATGGTTTGATTGCCATGTCTTCTAGGACACAGATTTCTTTTTTAATTATTCTTAATTCTGAGGAATTTTTGCAGTTTACACAGTAAGTTCTGCAAAATTCTTCTGAAAGATTCTTTACACAGTCCATTTTCCCTCTCTTTACTCCTAGCAAAATGCTTCCTGTGCTGACTTCAAAGATGCTTACGCCCACCTTACTTCCCACTTCTATACTTAGTTTTCTTTTGATATTGAATTAAATTTACTGCTTCACTGATCAGGAAATGTACAGACTTTCTGGAGAAGTGCAGCATAAGACGATGAAAAGTTTTTATATTTACATTAAGATTTTATAATAAACCTTTGAGATATCTGAATAGTAAGAATAAATGTTTCCTTTGCTGGCTGCTGCTAAAAAAAGTAGGTCTTGAGAGTGTTGCCAGGAAGACTTTGGAAAATCAGCCCGAACTGCACTGCAGCTCAACTTAAAACATATATTGTTGGTATCATCTGGTCACCCATTTAATTCCATTTTCAAAAGGTGAACCAATCTTTTTGGTCAAGTAGCACTCTTCTGCACTTCGTTTTCCATCTGCAGTTTTCTTATCTTATGGTAGATTATCATGACTTCTTTCATACACAGTCTTTTAAATATTCTGCAAGCATTATTTTTGTAATGCTTTTAAACTAGTTTACTAAAGACATTACAGATATATACATATACTTCCTTATATGTACTGAACTAAAGATAGAGTGCACCATCACTCAGAAAACAAGAACTTATTTAACCATGTTGGGGCATCAGTGTGATCCAGCAGCCATAGCTGTCAGTAACATCAGATGTTATTGTTTTGAGCCGACACATACATCCAGGTATTAACTGTTAGTCTAAAGTTTATTGAAGTATTGTGTTTCTACTGTAGTTAAATCCCTATCAAAAATTATCTTTAGACTGGCATGTTTGCTCCATTTATGACAAATAATGGCAAACAACAGTACTGGTGAAATGACCTCAAAAAGAGAACAGTGTTTCCCTGGCCTTCTTTACACTCCCAGAATATTATTTTCTTGTTTTCATTTTCTTCTAGGTTGGAGATGTTCTCTACTCTGCTGGACAGATTGCTCTGGTACCTTGTACGATGCAGCTCGTGAGCGGTGGCATAAGGACTGAGGCCATAGTTTCCCTCCGTCATGTTGAGCGAGTTCTTCAAGCTATGAGCCACAACACTGCACTCCACCATGTCATCGCAGCCAGCTGCTATGTAACTGACAGCAAGCACATTCCTATTGCTTGCTCTCTATGGCAGAAGAAATTAGGAAAATGTCAAAAGGTAGATGTGATATCCATTTTCTTCTTTCTGGGTTATCTTCTCCCCCCTCCCCGTAGTATTATTAGAATTTTCTCAGTACATTTCAGAGGGGTTTAAGTAAAGCTGATACAATAATGTTTGATTGAGCTGTTATGTTCTAGCTCATAAGTAATTGTGCACAATTGAGAAAGAAAACTGCTTAATAGAAAGTTATATTCATCACTAAGTTTGTCTTAATTCCCCAAAGCAGTATGTTAAAGAACTCTTAAAGAGCAGTCAGTTCCTCCAACAGAGATATGTTGAACCATATTTGAATTACCTCTGCCCATATATTTTTACATAATAAGAGCTGGGCATTTTACTTCGACTTTTTGTGAGTTGTTCTGTTGAGGTTTTTTTCCCCACGCTTTCTTACAAGCAATATTTTCATGACAACTGCATTTAGCAGTTTATTGCTCATTACTGCTTATTATTAAGTTGAACTTTTAAGATCGGATTGAGGCATGGCAGTATATTGGTTGACCCTAGATTATCTCTTAACAGGATAATAATTTGCACAGTGATTTGTAACAATATTATAATCATTCCTATTATGCATGTACCACTTTTCTTAAATAGCCACGGAACACCCTGCAAGCATTAAAAGGGTAATGGCAACAACTCTTGTAAATAAAAAATAACTTTTCCACAAATGAGTTAAAAAGAGTAGTAACTGCATAAATGCTGTATAATTTAACATAACTTAATCATTATGGTTTCTCAAGGAAATACATGGCTTGGAAGCACAGTGTAGCATATGTTAATACTGCCACAGAAGAAGAAAAAATGCGTCCTAAACTTTCCTTCTATTTGCCTTCGCTTTCAGTCTCTGCACCAGGCACTTGTCTTCCTGAGAAAAGATGTATGCTTCACTTAGATGCTTACACATTCCACCCTGATGTATTGATAAAGGATTGTCTTAAATAGCATTTACTACTCTTTCAAGACCAATTGTTTTGAATCTGAATTCAATTAATATTTTTAAGTTCAATTCATTTTTTTGTTGTGTACCATGACTGCAAAGCCTACATACTTTCTCGTTTGTAATTTCTATGATATGAGGGCAGGTTGGTGGCATTTGCCAGTTCTTTGAAACTTCTCCTTTTTCCAATTTAAATCTTTTTAGGTCTTCTGTAATTATTATACATACCAGCCATGTTTTATTGAGTCTTTTATTTCTTGCACTTACTGAGATGTCTAGGCAGTACTTTCTAAGCTACATGAAAAATACTGATGAGGTTGCTTGCTGTGGGGCTATTACTAGTATCTGGCCTTTATCACTTTTTGATTATTGACGCCATAGCTTAAAAATGGATTGCTACCTTGACATACATCTGTGAAGAGTTATCTGTCTAACAGTTTTCAGGAATGTTTAAGAAAAACATCCTAGAGGAGCATTAAGCAATCCTAGAGGATGTTCATCAATCTCTGCTGTGCTTATTAGATCATATTCATTAATGACAGTATCAGAAAAAGCAAAAATACATTAACAGATGAAGTAATGTGTGCCACAACACAATGTAAAAATGCTTTAGAAAAAAGTATCAGTGAGAATGAGATGTTATTAGCAGCCAGATGTTCCAATTTCTCTATCATTTTGTCAATAGGAGGTTCAGACAGAAGAATTGAATTTTTCCTCAGGCTATATGTACTTTTTTGATTAGTAAGGGTTTGTGTACACAGCAAAGCAGAGAAAAATAAACTAAAAGGTATTGTGGGAACTCAGATATATCTAGAGTGAGGGAGACAAAGAAAGTATTTAATTTCTGTAGATTGATAAAGCTTCATTGTTGCTAAGTAGTGCTTGTTGGAGAAATTAAAATATAGTTAAGGGAAGCAGTGCTTAAAATCAAAATAAAAAAACAGGCTGTAGTGGTAGGAATTAAAATCTAGTTGAGGGAAGCAGTAGTTAAAATCAGAAGAAAAAACAGAGGCTGCAGAAATAGCATGAAGACCATTATGTACCAAGTAATCAAAGCCAAAGCCTAGGAAACAATAATTGGAATTAACAAATACAAGTGCCAGCCACTGGCAGCTTCCCCCTACCCTATTGTTGAGTTACACACCTTCCACAGTTTTCTTGTGATTCCCAAGCATGCTTTGGGACATTTTGACACTTTGAGGAAATACATATACGGAGCGTCTCAAACATACCTAGTCAGAAGTTGTAACAATGGTCTGGTAAAACAGTTTCTGCCTATTCCAGTAGTTAGCAGTTAGAGCATTATTTTTTTTTCTTTTATCATTGCTAAAACTTTTTGGAAGAAGAACTGACAGTTTTCCAATTAAAACTCTCATCTTGTGTTTTTCTTTACTTCACATCTTTTAATGACAGTGTCATGTAATATGGTGATTTTATAAGTGGTTTTGCTAACTCATTCAGCAGAGTAATCAATAGAAAAAATAAGCCAGATGGGTTGTAGTCCATTTGTATTGGGTGGGACAGATGGCATTATTGATAGATGGAAATATTCCAAATAATTATTGTATAATGATATAACAGCGACTGTGCCTGCAAAATTTCATTAATTTACTTTGTGTACACACCCAATTATAAAATCATCATCGACACTGATTTCCATGCAGACCTATCCCTGTGGTACTTTGTTAGGGTATTTCAAGTGGTGGATTGTACTTCTGTTTGTACAACAGACTCCACTAGACTAACTGAGATGGGCAAGATCATGATTACTTTTTTTTTTTCTTAGATCTGACTGCCTGCTTTCTGCTTTCTTTTGTTATCCTCACCAGTACAAAAAAGAAATGTGCTGTACTGTCTCAAGATTTCAGCCATTCCAGCTTGTTTAACTGCTGTGTTTTATTCTTTTTACATCTTACTAATCCTCAGCAAGATTTGGTATAGCTAGGCCAATAAAATATATCAATTTTGATAGACTGTGTAGGAGATGCTGGTTTTGGCTGTTGCTATTCAAATGTACATTCCATGACAAAGTACTATTAACTCTTTTTTTTTTTTTTTTTCCTGTGGTAAGACCACATTAACTTTGAGAAAAACTTGGAGGCCTTTTGCTGCTTAATAATACAGTTCTTGATAAATGTGACTGAATGATAAAAATGAGTTTCAGTTCTTATTTTGATTTGATGGCATATACAGAACTCTGAGGCAAATTTTCCAGAGCTGCCTGATATGTTATCTCTGATTTCTTTGGTATAAAAAGAAGGTATAGGGAAATACTTTAGTACATTTAGTGCACAATGTGTTGTTGCTGACATAAAGTTTAGGAATGCCTGTATTTGTAAGTGAACCCAAAATACTGGTGAAGGGAGATCTTGAAACCATGAAAACAATATATTTTGTTAAGATTAGAAGACAGAGTTGCATAGACAGATAATATTTAATGTAATTGCAAGAGGTATTAATAGCTTTAAGGCCATTAGCTTATATCTTTTGCTTTAGCAATTCATTTTAGACATTCTGTTTTTTTCTTCAGATGATATTATAGATAATTCCACTCTGAGTTATTCTATTAGGCAGCTGCCACTGCATTTTCCATCCTCAGTAGTGAAAAATCTACCTGGTGAAGTACTTCCCATGACATGAAAAAATATCTGTCTTTTGGCTTTTATAACATGATGTGCATTTGGACATTAGTTGCCTGGTCCTCTCCCTCCAATAAATTCCTGAGAAAAATGTACTGCAAACTATAAACATTCTCCAGCCCGCCTTCTTCTCACAGAAGCTTTCTTCTTTTATGGTAAGCATTCAGGATAAGTGGCTGTGATCCTGTGACTGTTTCAAATCCAGCAGAGTGCTACAGTTGACTTTCTGTCAGGAGTGCCAGTCAGGTTGTTGACAATGTGTGTCTTAATAGCATATAATGCAGAAGTGATGGAAAAAAGATTCTCAATGCTGTATCTGATATATATTGTGAATGGGTTCCTTGCTTATTTCAGCACTCAGATAACTTGATGCCAACTTTAAGTATCTAAATTTAAACCTTTGGGGCCAGATTTACAAACTGTTTAGATGTCAAAAGATGTAAATGAGTCTGAACTACTTTGGAATTTTTTAAATACCAAAAAGCAGTAATTTAGGGGCACCTGGCCCATTCTAGGAAGCCCCCACATCGTACGTCCTTCAACACTCCTTTAAATACTATTGGTATTACCCTGTGTCTTTCTACTTTACCTACCAAATAATGCACAGGTCCCAAGTTATGAACAAGTTAAATCCTGAACAAGAAGCTCTCTTGATGGTTTTCTGGAGTAATTATTAGGTTTTCATGGCAGTCATTTAGAAGGGTGTGGTGCATCTGTAACACAGCAGTCTGTTGCATTTTTCAGACACACCTATAGTATTTGAAGTATACAGACTGTCATGAATTTAAATAAAATTCATGCATTCTCTGACACTTTATCCCAAGTAGAACAGAAGTAGCTTATGCTTAAATACTGGAAATCAAAGGTTTTTCTTGCTGCAAAGGATTGGACAGAGGTTTAAGATTCTCTTTGCCTATGGAGAAAATTGCCATAAAACTTAAAAGGAATATAAATCCCCCAGATTTCTGTGAGAGGATATGTACCTTTTCACCATCCTGAACAGGGGTTTGTAAGTCCATAATATTCAGGTACACGCTTTTTGTATATTTTATGTTTTGGTTAATATCTATGTTTAATGCAATTGTTAGATTTCCAAATAGTATTGAAAATTATGTGCCCTATAGATAATAGTGCAGGTAATACTGATTTAATTGGTCTCCCTTTTTTGCTGGTTTCTTGAACAGAACAGTTAAAATGTGAGGAGTAGAAGTAAATTAATACTATAAAGATATAAATGATAAATTAGAACCCTGCTAGATTTACACAGCAGTAAAACCTCACATAAGTTAACTAATTTAACTGGTAATATTGCCAGAAGAAAACTAAATATATTTTATAAACATTGCCACCAGGCAGTACCAATGCCTGTCAAAAATTCAGTAAAAAAGCACCTGTGTCTGTTTCCATTTTTTTCTTTTTTTTTTGTCTTACCAGGTTTATAACATTTGTTTTGCTACTAGATACTGTTCTGAATGTTCCACAGTCTGATATATTAAATCAGGCTTCTTTTATGGCCCATGTTAAGAACATGCAGTGCATTGAAATAGTGCAGGGGTAGTGGGTCTTTCATCTTGTGCAGAGTGTATTTCATTTCCCCTGTGTTCAGATTAAACAAAAGCTTTTGTATTCATTTGAAGCAACTGTAATGAGAATATTTAACACAGGTCAAATGCAGATGGTGGAACTCCAGAGGTTCTTGAAAATAGTCTGCCTTTTGACATTGCGCCATGATGGGAGGTGAAAGGGTTGCCACTTCGATTTTTTTTTTTCAAGGAACATTATGAAATTCTGTTTGTAACCTTGGAGACTTAATGAATTATACAAAGGAATAAAGTCAACAAAAAGAACAATGAAGCCATCTACGGGATTTTAACTAAAGGCATTATTAGAAATTGAATATGTATGTATGCATAAAAAAATCATATGATTGCATAATGTTCTAAATAGTATACATAAATTTAACTTGTGGAATGTAAACATAAAATATGAACAATAGAAACTAAGAAGGGAGAGCATTTCTTGTGTGAATGTTTGTGTAAACAGATACAGATACAATCAAATCCTCAGCTGATATAAGTCAGCAAAACTCTGATTTCCATGAGCTGATTTACACTAGCTTATTTGCCATTTACAGGTAATATATACATGCATTTGAATGTTGTTTTTCAGTTAGACACAGTGAAGAAATGCATGTCAAGTTATTCAGGGTGGTAAGCAGCCTAGTTCATCCAGGCTGACTGATTTTCCCCTGCAGCAGTTCCCTTATAAGAGTTTTTTTGAGTGATTCTTCATCTCTTTTGCTGAAAATATTTCTGTTTTGAACCTGTCACTTCTCTGCTAAGCAAGAGGGCATATGTGCATCCACAGTTTGCTTAGGACAGAATATCTGGTCGAAAGTCTCATTTGTGATGACTGTGAAAGCCATTAACAGGATTTGAACCCTGGGGCAAGTACCTGGTTTTAGTGCCTCTTCATAGAGAGGAGAATGCCATTTTGGTTGAAAAGTGATAAAAGTCCTACTATCACTCAGAAAACATCTGTATTAAACTGTAGTCCTAATTACTTTAAATCCCCACAATGAAGGAAGGAATTTCAGGAAAATCATCAGCTTCAAAGATTTTTTTGTTCTCCTTTGGATAAGTTAATGCTGCAGATCGGACTGAAAGAAGAGCTAGATTAGCACTCCAGCCTACATAGATGGTTTTATTAACAACTGGTCCTTCCTAAAGCTGTTGCAGGCTAATCTCTTTTACGCACTGCAAATGTTCCTTCTAAGTCAATGCCTCCAACAAGTAGTTTGATTATTGAGTACTAAGTAGTTATTGTAGATCTTGGTCTTTTCCAGGGAGGGTATTTTAACTTGTCTCCTCAAAGTGTGCTAGTAAAAATCAGAAAACTCCAATCTCAGAAACGAGTCAAACTTCTGTACTGAAAATTCTCCCCTTAAATCTGTGGGCAGTATTCTCTTTTGTCATGATTATGCAGGAAGGAAACTCAGCTACTGAATACGTCTGGCTTGGATGGAGTTAACTTTCTTCATATCAGTATTTATGGTGCTGGTTTGGATTTGTAGCTAGAACAGTATTGCTAACAGGCTAATGTTACACAGTTTCAAGGCTTTCTGTTTTTCCTACTCAGCACCCCCAGCAAGCAGACCGGGGATGGGCAAGAGGCAGCCAAAGGGATATCCCATACCATATAACTAAAATATTCTTCACTATGAGGTGGTAAGACACTGGAACACATCCAGAGAAGCTGTGGCTGCCCCATCCCTGGCAGTGTTCAAGGCCAAGTTGGCAGGGGCTTTGGGCAACCTGGTCCAGTGGAAGGTGTCCCTGCCCGTGGCAGGGGGGTTGGAACTAGGTGATCTTTAAGGTCCCTTCCAACCCAAACCACACTATGATTCTATGAAAAACTGGGGAGTTTCATCTTCCAAGGTGGCTATTCCACAGAAGCTGAATGTGTATCAGTCTGCTGGTCAGCAGTGGTGAATGATTGCCTTTGCATCAGTGGTTTTACTCTCTTCATTTACTAAACTGTCTTTATCTCTGTTGTCTCTCCTGTCCTGCTGGGATTGAGGGGTGAGTGGCTGTGTGGGTACTTAGCTGTTGGCTGGGGTCAACTTCAACACTACAGATAGATATAGCAACTTAACACTGAAGAGAAATTCCACAATTAACTAGGAAAATTCATACCTGCCCTTCTACCTCATCAAATTACACCTTTTCCTTTTGAAACTGTGCAAGAATGTTTCTCTACTTAGCTACAGTTACAATCTTCTAGCACCAAAAACTCGAAAGAAAAAAAAATTAACTCAGGAAAATACCTGCTTTCTTCCAGTGAAATGACTTCTTTTTTAGTGTGTATAGTACAATCCAAGGGATCCTACTAAATTTCAGTATTTGATTAACCTCATCTCTTGTTCTGTGTGCTGGTCATAATAACAATTTCATTTCCTCTTCCTCCTCTTCTCTGAAAGGTATCACATGTGGGCTTCAAAAGTAGTAATAGATCTTCAGTTTCCTTCCTCATAAAAGTTAAAGTAAACCAAAAATTATTTATCCTTTCCTGTACTCCACTTTCAAAAAGTATGTAAGACAGCTTGAAACTGAGTGAGCATTATGTTTTTTTACATAACAAAATTGAGCAGTGCTAACTGGTCAGTACCCAATAACATGCATGCCAGCCCTGCAGTGAATAATCACTTTCAGCTTCCTCTCTGTATCTGTTCTGCTTCATGGATGAAAAATAAAAATTCTTCCAGCTGATGTGATACATGCGTATAGTTCTCATCAATTCTTTAGTTGTAACACAATGAACACAGCTGGTAACACTTGAAATCTAACTTTGGTTTTCTTTTGGACATTATTCAGTGTTAATATTATTCAGGTCTTTATATATCTCACAGGCCCCATTGTGAAAACATCTTGGCCATCTCCTGTAGTTGACAAAGCAGTTACTTCTGCATATATCTCAATGATGAAGTGGAAAAAAAAAAAGAGGAAAATGTAATTGTTAACTGATTAAAATACTAATTTTCAATCATTTCTAATTCCATCAGTAATTTTGGTAAAGTTTTGTCATAATTTGTCAAATTTATGTTTGTTTGGAGTTGTAGATACCTGTTCAGTAGTGCATAGTCTTTGTCTGTGCATGTTCTGCAGAATTAGATGGAGGAGATGTATAGGTATACAGATACTTTTCTTTCCCTCCCTCCTCATACCCATATATATGCCTACAGATAAATATACACTGCATACATATCCATGAATATATACTTGTATTTTTTTGTTAGTATAACAGTTTTTAACAAGTATGTATATTAATACATGTCACTTAAAGGCCGTTTATTGAAAACATTCCATTCTAATCTTCTGTGTATGGACTCACCTGCCTTCAAAAACGTTAGAGTTAAGATCCCATTTTATGTTTTAGTACTATCTATCTGAGAGATGTATCTTCATCTTCAGAACAAGTGTGCTTTCCGTATGTCTCGCTGAGTGCTAGTAACAGTTACATGTTTAACTCAAACTTGAGTTATAATTTTTAGGTTATTGTGAACATCCTCTTGTGAGTGGATGTGATGGTTCTGGCTGGGATAGAGTTAATTTTCTTCATAACAGCCCCTAAGTGCTGTGTTTTGGATTTGTGACTAACACCTTGTTGATAGCAGACCAGTGCTGGCTGTTGTTAAACAGTGCCTGCACAGCATCAAGGCTTTCTCTTTTTCCGACCTTGCCCACACCCAGCAAGCAAGCTGGGGCTCAGCAAGAAGCTGTTAGGAGACGCAGCTGAGACAGCTGACCTGAATGGACCAAAGAGATCTTATATATCATCTAAACTCACGCTTGACAATAAGAACTGGAGCAGGGGTGAGTTTTTTCCAAAGTAGCCATTCCTCTGAGACTGCTGGTGGGAGGTGGTGAGTGGTCTTTTTCTTTCTTTCAGTTAGTAATCTGTCTTTACCTCTACTTGTTATTTTTTCTCAGTTTTGCCCTCCCAAAGTCTCTCCCTATCCCACTGCAGGGGGCACAAACAAGCGACTCAGCAGGGGCTTACCTGCAAGCCAGACAACCCACCACAGTGGGCTCTAAGAAATTGCATCACTTCGGTTTGACTGCTGTAACACTGAACTGACAAAAAGCCTGTCCTGCAAAATCCAAGTTCCAAACTGTATCTAGGACATTATTGGCCAATATAAATGGCTTGATTTAAGATAAAGGGCATGCGCAGTCCTAACAGTCCTGTTATATATATATATTCCTGATATATACAACTGATGTTGCTTTGCACTCATACCATATTAAGCAATGAAAGTAACTGACTACGCTGCTGAAAACAAACATTCGCCCCCAGAATACTCATATACATAAAATGAAGGAATGTAAATGTTTGTATTTTTCAGTAAAAAGCTTTGTTTAATAAGAAGTAATAATCCATTTTTTTTTTTTTTTTTCATTGCACATCTATCTATCTATCTATCATATTACTAACAAAGGTAGTGGTCTCAGTGAGGGAGAGCCTGGCAGCTACTAGAAGTTTAATAGTGCCACTAGAATTTTCAAATTGTTTTACTTCTGCCTCCAGCAGCTTCACAATTTTCTTCATTGCATACTGCAAAATTAAACTCTGGGTTTAACAACAGTAGCTAACATTGCTGTATGTGTATGGGTGAACAGGTGGCCATAGTTAGAATATTTGACGTAAAAGCTGACATTTGGTTTGAAAATTAGTTCCAGAGCTCAAGGTCAACGTTCGGAAAGAACATAGACTTTCAAAGGAAACATCTTTGCAATCAGAATCTGAAACTTACATTCTAAATCATAAAATCAGTTATCCTTAATGCCTACATAGTAGATTTTGACCATTAACTTTTCTCGTTTTCTGTCCCATTTGGGTACACACTCTCAAATGATTTTCCAGTGGAATCTTTCCATCTTGAACATCCTTAATTCTGTTCAACTCTCTTTCCTTATGCTTATTTTTGACACTACACATGAAGAATAAAACCCTCAGAGTGACAGTCTGTGATCATGTTTCATGTGGCAGACTTCATTTGCTTTCAGTTTATATTGCTATCAATTTATGACTTTATTCCTTAAATAGTTATCTTTTTTCCACATTGTAACTGATATATTGAATGATGTATGTTTGAGAGGTATTTCAAGGAAGCTTAACTTCAGTCATTAACTGGTTATCTCTTGGCTCAGGAGCCTTTAGTTTGTTGAGAGGAAGTTAATATTTTTAAAACAAACAAAACAGCTTTTCAATATGGAATTATTTTATTATCAATTTTATATTTTAGTGCCCTTTTGAACATCTAGCATGCAGTGCTTGAATTTACATTTAGCTCTGCAGGAACTGCTTTAAATATTATTATTACTACGAAGGAAGAAATCAAAAATCAAAGTGAATTTTTAGTACAATAGTGAGGTATAGGAAGGTGCAATTGCAGTAACAGCAGCCTGCATTATTGTATAGAACTATCACAGCTTGACAGAAGTCCCTGCTGGGGAGGAAATGTAGGGGAACTGGCAGAATTTTGCTACATCTGCTCCCTACTGCTAATAAGCTTTAACCTGTTTCATTTTTATTGTGCTTACTGTTTAGATATTTTGCTTCCAAAATTATATCTGTAACTATGAGAACACATAAAAGGGAGCACGACAGGTAGGGCTATTTAAAAATTTAAAACTATCAGCAAGGGATATTAAAGGCCATAATGAGTAAGATGGTTGCCTTCTCAGTATGGTTTTTTAGAGCTCAGGCACTGCAGCACTGGTAGAAAGACTGAGTGTAAGTAGTGGGTAAAACAGATTTCATAGCTTGAGTAGCTTGTACAGCCAGAAGGCACCATTAGATCATTTAGCCTGACCTGTATATCACAGACCATTACATTTCACCCAGAAACTCCTATTTTGAACCCTGTGAGTATACTCGACTAAAATATATCAGACATTAAGAGTTTAAAATACTTTACGCCACAGGATGAGAACCAAGAGGCTGAGCTTCCCATGCACTAGGAAGGGTGTTTTATCAGGTTGGTAAGTACACATAGTAGCATGACTACTTCTGCAGAGTAAGCCAACCAAACCAAAAGCTTACATGCACTTAACAGCAAAAATCCCTTCCTGACCCCCTTTGACTTCAGGCTAAAAAATACAGGTATTCACATTATATCAGAGCAGTCGCTTACTCAAACGCTCTGGTGAACCCAGAAACAGTTCCTTCAGGAAAAACAAACAGCCCCAAACAAACAAACAAACTCCCTACCACCACCACAATAAATGAAACTTAAATTTAATCCATCTCATTATGTATCAGTGGGAGTAATTAAGGGCTCAGAGCGAAAACTTCCTTCAAGAGGTCATATCCATTTTTAAAGCTAATACTTACTGTCTAATTGTGAATTTCAAACATTATGCCTCTTACAGCCATGCTGGCAGTCTTGTGCATCTCAGATTCCCAGTCCAGGCACATTCATTGCAGTCCTTTGCACACACTTTAGTCTGAATAATCAGTGGTATAGCTGAGGTTTATAACCATCTAAAATTGTGGGGAAAATTATATTGTATATTTTCCATTTGCTATCGTCACAATTCCCTAACTGATTACCCAATATTTAAAAATCTTTCTTTTCCTCTGATGGTGGCATAATTGTCACATATAATTAGGAAATTTTGAAGGAAGATTAAATTCAGTGGGTAGTTGAAAACTCATTAAGTCTATGGGGCTGTTAAGACTGTGCTTTTACACAATAGGATAGAAGAAGACTGTGATACCTGATAAAGCAAAACCTGAAGTCTCAGCCTTAAATGGGAGATTCTTCTCCATGACTAGACGTGCAGAAATCTGTCTCTTTCAGCAGGCCAGTTCGCATTTTGTATTTTTCTTTCAATTCATTCTCACAAGTATTCATTTGAGCTTACTTTTCAAACAAATTTCCAGGTTCATAAGTCCAGAAAGCAGAGGTGTTAGCCTAGTTATTACAAACTTTGTATACAGTCTTCATGCTTTCAGTTGTTTATTTGTTCTAGAGACTCCTTCAAAGCTGACTGTGTCTTCATGGAAATGTTATACCGATTGCTTTTATTTTGATCATGTCACAGAGCTTCTCAGTTTCTGAAATTAAATGATGAAAACACAGTGATCCGACAATAGAAAAGAGAGACAAAGTTAACAAGAAAATGATATCCTTATGTACTAAATATAACCAAAGAGAGCTTGTAAGGTTATGTCTTTCATTTCAACTGAGCCCTTTTGTCTATCACACAGAAGTGATGAAAACTTAGACCACTTCTTTCCTCTGTAGATGATCATGGTAAAAGAATAGCAAGTTGCTAAATTATTCTGTTTGAGTCATAAAAACTATAGATCATGTAGTTATTGATCTGATTTCTTATGAACTCTTTCTATTTTAATGAGTTTCTGTATTTGCTTATTGTTTTTATATAATGCTTACATGTACTTACAGTAGTACTATTCAGAAACCATTTTTTCATGAAAGTTTTGGTTCTGCAAATACTTAAACATATCCTTTATGCACCAAAAAGTCTGTCTCAACTTATAAAATCATTTTTGTGTTAGATTTATTGTGGGATTTGGGCCCTAAGAATGATGTTAGTTGATTTTTCTGGTACTTTGTTCTGACATACTTGGTTGAACACCATAAAATTTTAGCCCATCACCTTGACAAATCCTAGTAATATCCAGCAATATATTATATAGATTTTAGATTTCCTATACTCTCACTAATATAACTTAATGGTGTGCTCATTTTGTTCACCTGCAAAATGCCTCTGTGGGAAAACATAAGCTGTTGTGTTTGGCATGATAATTGCTGATCATTTCATGATCATGATCGTAATTGCTGATTTTTCACGATTACTGTGAAGAAAACTTAATTTGGATTTTTTTCCCCCCAATGCTAGCATGTGGAAAAGTGTGGTATTAAGATCATGGTATTAAGACATGACATTAATTTGAAGTCCATTCAAAACAGAAAATTTGATTAAAAGTATCCTTAGAAATAGTACTGCCTCTTAATTTCTATACTCACATTTATTCCCCGTTATCTACTTTCCCTTTTTCATGTTTCAGTTTTTTAAAGATACATAAAGACTACACAAAAAAGAAATTATTCTGAAAAATGTGCTATCATATACTGGCACAAAAAGTAAACAACTGCCTTGTTTTCTCTAAATTTTCCCTGTTTCAGTAACACCAAGTAAGTACAGGCTCCACTTTCCATTTGACATTGTAAAAAAATAATTTCTACATGACACAGTGGTAAATGAACTACCATCAACTTCGTCCAGCATGTTGAGGAGTAAAGGACTAAAATTTCTGAAGTACTTGTTTCTTTTTATAATAACAGTGTCTTTTCCATGATAAATATTTAGGTTTATAGCACCTCATTTTTAGTCTGCCAGTCTTCTGTTAATGTATTTTTGGCATGCAGCAAATAACCTGTTTTATTTCAGGAAGGAATACTAAATGTCAGATTTTCTTATTTTTGTAAGCTTTGCAAAAAGAATATTCTTAACAATTTTACTATTACAAAACAGAGGTATTCATTCTTTGAATTCAGGCATGTTATACTAGGAATGCATGTGGCCTATTTATTAGACAAACTAGGATGTTGAAAAGGATTGCTTCTATCCTACTTTATTCAGGAACTGACATTTTTATTCTTATGTGGTTTTCCTAGTGGAATCTTTACTTTTTAAAGTCATAAACCTATTGTTGTGAGAGACTCTAGCAGTGCTTAAACTGGATCTCAGGAGTTTGATGCACTCTGTTTAATGCAGTCAGTGTAAAAGAAATTTTAAATGTATTATTTAAAGGCACATTAATCTTGCTGCTATAATGGTGTAATATGCATACCATATAAGGTCTTCATAAACTCAGCTTCTAAAAGTAACATCACAGTATCTTTCTTTTTGTTCTCTTAAGTCAATTCTTTGTAGAGATAGCAATTATGCATTCATCTCTCTCTTACAGCCTGATTCCCTATTCACCTGTGAGGTAGGTAGACCTTAGTCCTTACTCACACAACAAAAAGAGTATTTCTCATATTTGTCATTTGGAACAAATGGAGAAAGGTCAAAATAAACAAATGTGTATAATAAATGTTAATAGCTGAAATGTGTATCTTTTTCATTTAAATAAAATAGTTAAATGCTTATGTAATGGATTGAGGTTTCTCCTATACTCATTATTCCTATGTTTTCATTGGAATTTTAATAAGTCTGCCTTTGATTTATTTTTTTTTTTCCCAAGTGAATCTTTACTAAGAACTAAGGCATTCAAAATGCAAGGATTTGGTAATATTATGAACCAGTGTGGTAACTCCTCATATCTGAGCAAAGCTCAGGAAAGCATTATGCACACAGCAGTTCAGGTAACCATTTTACTTTACTGTAGAGATACAAGTTAATTAGAAATATAAAAACCAATTGACAACCTCTGTTGTTAACCTTCCTTCTTGTGACATGAAGGGGATTGTATTTCTGCATTAAACAAGTTCATAAAAGTGTTAGCTAAGGAAAGTTTCTTCCAAGCTACCTTTTCAGCTTCCTCCTGTGCATGAATATAAATTATAAAAAGAGTTCCCCTTCTCGTTTCTCGTTATTAGATGCCTTACAGAATTGGATTTGATAACTGTAGTACTGTGGCCTTCACCCAAGTTTTCACCCAAGCCCTTCAACCCCTTCTATCTCCAGCCAATCATCCTTATACTTTTGCAGGTTTCAGTTGAGCATCCATTGCAAAAACTTGTTAAAGGGTTTAAAATACTGAAGGCTCTCTGAGTGGCTCAGTGTAATAGGACTCAAGATCCTCTTTCCTCTGGCAGCTGCCTAAAGCAAATTCCCTGTTTGGCACTGTCTGGGACTGTCTGTTGTGTTTTGGTTGCCTGTGCTGGCCTATGCTGTCTCTGTCAATATTAGCAGGCACTGAAGATGTATGTGCCTCCCCTAAAGTAAGATTCCAGTTCTCTCTGTGATTCTGGGAGATTGTAAGTGGCTGAAAAGCTGCTTGGCGGAAAAAGACCTGGGGTGCTGATTGATGGCCACTGAACATAAGCCATCTTGTACCCAGGTGGCCAAGAAGGCAAACAGCATCCTGGCCTCCATCACCAATAGTGTGTCCAGCAGTACTGTGGATGTGATCATCCCCCTGTACTCGACACTGGTGAGGCTGCACCTCGAATACTGTGTTCAGTCCTGGGCCCCTTTCTACAAGAGAGACATTGAGGTGCTGGAGCAGGTCCAGAGAAGGGCAATGAAGCTGGAGAAGAGTCTGGAGAGGAGCAGCTGAGGAAACTGGGTTGTTCAGTCTGGAGAAGAGAAGGCTCAAGGGGGGACCTTATTGCTCTCTGCAACTACCTGAAAGGAGGTTGTAGTGAGCTGGGGGTTGGTCTCTTCTCCCAAGCAATATGACAAGAGGAAATGCCTCAAGGTGTGCCAGGGGGGGTTTAGACTGGACATTAGGAAAAATTTCTTCACAGAGAGGATGATCAGACAATGGAACAGGCTGCCCAGGGAAGTGGTGGAATCACTGTCCATGGAAGTGTTCACACACCGTGCAGATGAAGCCCTGTGATATGGTTTAGTGGTAGACTTGGCAGTCCTGGGGTAACGGTTGGACTTGATGATCTTAAAGGTCTTTTCCAACCTGCTTAATTCTATGATTCTGCTTTGGAGAAAAAAAAAGGAGACGAGGAAGCATTTTTTTATTTTTTTCTCCCTCAGGAAGAGGCCAAGAGTAACAACTTCACACTTCACTTCTTCCAGCTCAATATTCTAATGCCAGTGTCTCCACTCAACTAGCTGAAGAAGCACTTCAGAGCTGTTATCTGAATTCTACTTGACTCTGTGTTCACTATTCATCTATAAAATCAGTCTAGAATTGCAGAGATGAATGTAAAACTCCCTTAGAATTACAGAAATATTGGAAAGGACTAGTTGTGAAAATTCAACCAGTCCAGTTAAGAAAGCCCACTTGTTTTTCTTCATCAAACATACCACTAGTATCAGCATAAGCGTAAATTCTTATGTTTAATAAATTAAGACATTAATAAAAGTCTGACAGACTGTGATTAGTATTGTGACTCCAAACAGTAGCCCTAAGCAGATGTGAATAGTAAAACCAGGAAAAGCATACACCCACCTTAATACTCTCCCAACCTCAAATTGGTTTAATTCATATTTAAAGTAATTAATTTTAATAGTTATATAAATCATTAAGTTTTGTACAAATTACCAACTATTGTATAAATTAAGAATTAACTAAGACTTTTAATATGTATCTTTTATAATCCCCACTGAATCTGTGTTCTGAGTACTTGTTCAGGTTCCCCTTGAATCCCTGTAAAGTTCTTACAGCCACAGCCTTCTCTGTAAAGGAGCTGAAGGTGTCACCCACCATCATTTTCCCTGAAATCATGCTCTTACTATGATCATCAAATGACATTTGTAGTCATTTGTAGTTCTTGTACAGAAAGACGAGTGTGACAAATCAGTTCTTATCCCTATCCACCCTTCTTATGTCGTGTGTGATTTTGTAAACCTCTGTCGTATTCTCCTTAAGAAGGCTGAAGAACATTTCCAGTCAGACCCTCCAGAGCTGTTGTCCTCCTCTGAAAACATTCTGTCTAATACATCCTTTTGCAGTTGAGAGATCCAGAGATGTATATCTTACTCAAGGTGTGGGTGAACTATGAATTTCTACAGTAGCGTATTATCCACTTTTTCTCTGTTCCTTTCCTAAAATTTCATAATGTTTTACTTGATTTCTTGACTGCTGTCCACTGCTGTGATTGTTTATTAACCAGTCCATGAAGACTTCCCAAGATGTTACTTAGCTTAGCATGGCACTCTTCTCAGTGTTTACAGTAATATGACATCAGCCTACTTTGATATTATAAAATGTCAGGTAAATAACAGTCATATTCTCAGTCCTTCTAAAAATCTACTCCGTACCTTCTGATTTCCCCAAGTTATCGAAATGTGTTTTGTATCACCAGAAGAACATCAGTAATTTCTTCATGGTAGAAAACGTTCTTTGTTGAGCTGTGGGGTTTTTTCAAAGCAAGATGTTAAAAAAAGAGAGTGTTCGTGGTCCTTCTCTGAATAGGGAATGATACAGATAAAATGCATGTGTTTAGAAAAATCTGCTTTTTAAGCTTCCTTTTCCAAGCTTTCTGGAACTCCATTTATCCCACCTTTGATTAACTGAGTAGCTGATGATCCTGTTGGCTGGGGGAGGGGATAGCCTAATGTGAAAATCAGTTAGAAGTAAATTGCTTGTCATATCAAATCGTTGTCCAAAGTTCTGGGATCTACTGTTTCGTAGCATGGCAGAATCAGAATCCTGTCATAGTGTGGTCTCTGCGAAGATCCTGTTTGCATCCGTTCCTGAAAGATGTCATATCGGTCATGAATGTTCCTAGGCTGTTTCCTGCACAGAGAATGGATGTTACCTGGCTTCTTTGTCCAGCCCTCTTTAAATCAGATCATGTAAAAGTGTAGCACAGAAGTAGCGTTTGTCTCCACATTATCTCAGCAGTCATCCACTGTACCTGTACTATCTGCTCATTTTCCCCTATGACATTTGAACTTCTGGTGCAAAGCTACCATTCAGTATTTGGTTTTAAAAAGGTTTAAGTCCTGTGGAAAAGCTAGCAAGTGGAAATCAGAATCTTCAACAGGCAGAGCTTTTCCCATGAATTGAAATTAATCTGAATACTAGTAGCTAGAAAGTAAGTGTTTAAGGGCAAATACCTTTAGATGACAGCTACACCTACAGCCTAACAAAATTTGTAAAGATTTGTAAAATTCAGGTGAAACACATTTTAAGGAATCACTGCTTCCAACAGTGTTTGCCCCAACAGTTTTCTTGTCTCTCAATAATAAGAATTTTAGAGGTTCCCAAGAATTATTTGACACTTGTGAGTGTCTAAGCAAGCCATATACTATTCTAACTTTTTTTTTTCCCCCCAAGATTCTGAAGGTGCTGAAGAAGGACTAGGCCAAAACATGTGCTCCTTTATCGAACAGTCTGCAACAGTATCCTTGGGCGCTAGAACCCTAAAAACATATTTTTCTTCATAGTACCACAGCTGTCTGCTAGAAGTGCTGAATCTCATCCGTAAGAGTGCACAAACAATTGTAAAAAGCAACTTAGTCATAAAATAGTTCCTCTTCATTTTCACTTTTAATATTCACATTGTTCCAGCACCATATGAATAGAATTTCTTAGCAGACTTTATATATTCATCCTCATTTACTTGACAGGCTATAATAAAGATACTCTGCTGTTTAAGACAGTTGTAAATTTTTGAAAGGTATCTTACAAATGCAGCATCTATGTACAATGTGACAGCAATTTCTTGAAAATAAGTCAGGAGAGGTCTTAGGAGTATTTCTGTAAGATTCTGTAGCAGCTGATGAAAGATTATTTAGTCCCCAGTAGCTCCATCACCTGTGCTTTGTGCAAACACTAAAGTTAAAGGTTACGAGTACTATGGTACTGTAGAGGTCTTTCACACAGAATGATTCTCATTTGTTAAATTTGGAAATGTACTTTCCCCTGGCCTTAATTTTCAAGTAATTCTTCATATTCTAAATGGCAGCTGAAGGCAAGCAGAAATAGTGAGTAATTGATTTAACAACCTAAGACAAGTACAGGGAAGTAGAAAAGTTTGTCTTAGTGCTTGATGTGACCTGAGATAGCTGCTTTAGATTCCTTTTTCTAAACAGTACCTCAGCACCTTGGGCCAGCACAGTGGCCTTTAAGCCTGAATGAACATGACTTTTTTTTTTCCTCAGTGCAAAGCTCCAGTATTTCATCTTTTCAAACTGTTTTACAGCGCTCAGAGCAGAATTAAATTGACAAGGTTAGAATTCATCTCCTAGAGGAGAACACTGTGCTCCTCCTGTTAAGTGCTAATATAACATTTATGTGTTGGTACCTTAATAACAGCCCTGGCTAGCCTAATGAAAGTACTGAAAGCAAACAGTACTCAGTGAGATTTTATTATGACTGAAGTGACTGCAATTTGAGACAAATTATCCCTATTTTTGTTCCCATATCAAAACAGAAATGCTAAAGCAATTGTTACATGTTTGGTATAGAGTTAGACTCCACTATCGTTAATTTCATGTGAACAGCTCACAAGGGTCAAGCATCAAAGATACTCTGTGCAAAATGCTTGTCAATATCTTTGCAAGTGAATTTTGAAATAAAGTGCCTGTAACCTGTCATTATTTCTCCCTCTCAAAGCTGAGAGTGAGTGGATGAAAATTGAGCTTGTGAATTGAAAGCACTGTGAGTTATATCGCCTTATCGACTTCGGGCAAAATTACAGGTTTGTCTTGTTATTATTTTTCCTTTCAGAGGTCAGGCAGTGGACAGTATTACCAGTATATACTGTGGTGTAAGCAAATTTGTATATAAAAAAGCTATCTGAGTACACAAAGAAGATGGTGTCAGTCACTAGTATTAAAAATGCTTAATATGTTGTCTGTCCATGTAAATGGAGGAAAAACTACTGTAAGAAGAAAAATAATTAGCTGCCCAGAATAAGGATTTCAAAATTTGATTAAAAAAGTGTGTTCAGAGCCCTAGTAAGATAACGTAATTAACACTTTTTGTGAGTATGTATATTATAGAATGGGGTTGATTTCTGTAAATAGACCTTGTTGTATACATAATAGGAGTACAAGTACATTCATTTAAGTATAAGGTAACAGCAGACCTAAATGTATGTACTGGTTTTGGCTGGGATGGAGTTAACTTTCTTCATAGCAACTTGTATGGTTTGTATTTGTGACCAAAACAGCATTGATAGTGCACCAGGGTTTCTAGCCATTGCTGAAAAGTGATTACACAGCATCTGTTTGTCACACCACCCCATCAGTGAGTAGGCTGAGGGTGCACACGAATTTGGGAGGGGACACAGCTGGGGCAGCTGACTCCAACTTACTAAAGTGGTATTTAATTCCATATAACATCATATTCAGCCATAAAAACTAAAAGGAGGGACCTTTAGGAGGGTAGCCATTGCTCACAGTCTACCTAGCTATCAGTTTGCTGGTGGGAAGGTTTTGAGAAATAGCCTTTGCATTGCTTGTTTTATTTTTTTCTCATTCTTCCTTTTTAATTCACTTATTAAACCATCTGTATCTTGATTCACAAGTTTTCTCACCTGTGCCACTAGGGAGGGAAGAAGTAAGCAAGCAGCTGTGTGGAATCAACCCTCTGCAATGTATTGCTCCTAGTTTAAAGGTCTAAGGTTGGTTTTGGTTGTATTCGGATGAAAATGGATTGAATACATAGTAACAATACAGGAGCAATGTAATTCTTTAATGAACTCATATTGGGTATGTTAAGGTTCAAAGGTGATGCTGGTTTGCAGTATATTCACTTCCTATACTTGTTAACATGCTACAGTGCAATTTATATTAAAATTTTTACAAAGAATTAAGCAGAAACCATGTCCCGCTTCTTTACTGCCATCAGAAAAAACAGAACTCTTTTACTCAGAGTTAGCTTGCCTAGTTACCTAATTAGATGTGCTGGTTGATGCGAAAACAATTTAAATATACTTCCTAAATGAGCATTGCTATTAGGAAAACATATTTTATCTTCTAAGAGGTTTTGTTCAAGATCATTGTGCTGTTCAGAACTATCTGAACCATATCTTTGTTGTGTCTGAACTGTATCTTTAATACTCCAACTTTTAAATAAATCTTAGGTGCTTTACTAACTCATTTTTGTAGTTTCAGTAGTTCTCATCATTTTTATTCTTCAACGACCAGTACAGACAAAAGACTTTTGGAATGTAAAAATGCATTTTTTTAATTGCAGAATGAGTGCAAAATACACTGTGATCATTGTCTTCAAATATACAGGCATAGTATTATTTTGAGACTGCAAAAATGGGCAGATATTAACTCTCAGACGAATTTGTAATTGCTCAAAATGACTTTTCAATGAGAAGGAAAGTTTAGGGGAAGAACAGTCTCCATGAAATAACTGTGCTGCACATACTTTTTTGAATTTATCAGCTGAATAAAAGCAACATTAATTTCTACTAGCACTGTAATATGCACAATATTTTGTTTATGTTTTAGGTTGAAGATTCAGAGGTGTATCATGATGCAGCTGCAGTGTGTGGGTTGCTTACCGTGGTTGTAATATCTCACCTACCCAGAGATGCTGCCATTGAATGGCATGTTGTTGCAGTAATTGATGATCCACTCCAAAGAAAACATTTTGCAATGAAGATGTTGTCAGAGGGCTTCCAAATTGAGTGTGAAACTGTGGAGTCTAGTTCTGCATCTTGTGCATCAATCTCCGTACGTCTGAGCTTGATTTCACCATCCAGTTCTCAGCTTGATTTAGATGGACCTTTTCATGACTTAGTTCATATGTTTAGGCAAGCTGTTGAGAAACTTTCAGAAGACTGCAGTGCAAGTCCTTTGTCTTTTAGAGCTTTCTTCAAGGATGATATCTTAGATGCTGAAACACTACAAGCAGGTAAGACTTAATGATGACAGGAGCCAGGTGTTAATGCTGAGCATAAGGTAATTTTAGTTTACTTCTACATAAGGTTTCATTGGAAGAATTTCAGTTTAGAAGTGCCTTTCAAGGACAGGTGCACACGAAGGTCAATAGCATCCTGGCTTGTATCAGAAATAGTATGGCCAGCAGGGTCAAACATAGGAAGAATGAATCTTTTACATAAAAATCTTTGAACAGTTATCCATTTGGTAGACTTTTTTGTCATGATCTAGAACGGTGTTCAAATAAACAAATTCTGCATGCTAACAGGCACTCTTCTGAGAATAAATAATGAAATGTTAATGTTTTACAGCAAGGAAATGGTATTGTATCCTCTAGATTAGAGGGTGTCCAGTTTTGAAAGTGTGCTGATTTCTTTTCAATTTATTTAAATAGAACTTGCTAACCAACCATATTTACTGGTTTTTTCCCAATGTTGATTTTCAAAATCCCATTCCATGATCTAGTAAAAAGAACAGGTGTGTATATAAAAAATATACTGTGTGTATACACATATATGTATAAAATAATGTTGCAACTATAATTTATTTCCTATGTTGTACAGCTGTATTTGGGCTATGCTCTTTTTGGGAAACCTAACATTATGCAAGAGCACAAAAGCTTATTTTATCTGTCAGGCCCACAAAACTGGTAGAGTATACTTGTATTGAAATCAGAAGAGCTTTGTAGTCAATATGAGAAGGACCAAAATCAAATCTTTAGTCTATATTTATCTCAAACATGCATGCACTTTAAAAATCCTTGCAGACCACAACTGATCCAGATTAATTAGCTGACATAAATGTTAGCCCTCAAATATTTTACTGTCCTTTTTTTTTTTCTTAACCTGCAGCAGTTTTTGAAGAAAATTCAACTTGACATTGTTTAATAGATTTAAAGTACAGGAGTTGAAAGCTATAAAAATGTGGCATAGAATAAGCATATTTAATCCAGGAAGCAAGGAATGAACATATAGGCTGACAGAATGTTGTTGTTTTTACTACATCTTGTTTAAGAGCTAAAAGGAAACCTGATAAAACATGTTCCTGGCATGGGATTAACATTACCATTTTGCCTGCTTTCTTTCTGATATTTCTCAGGCCATAGAATAATTACTTCCAGATAAATTTCATTTGCTTTATTAAATATATTGCTCAATATAATGTATGAATTGTGTGCACAAAAATTTGTTTCAGTTCCATTCATATGAAATTACCAGTGGCATAGACATAGAAAGATTTGTTGTGATTGTCATATATTCATACTGGTTGTGTTCAGATCTCTGCAGTGTCATAATAATTCCTGTCATTATAGCAATTTTATCATTATCCCCACTATGAAGAAATGCATTCTTGCAAATCTGTGCAATATATAGAATACATTAAATTTACACGTAGCACTAATTCATTGATGAAGAATTTAAAAAAAAAATTTTTCTACTTAGGAAAAATTTCCAGGAAGTTCATGTAATGGAAAGAAGAAGAAATATGCAATATATTTGAAAATAATTTTTCAAATTAATCTAGTTGTTGCTGAAGTGTGTATTACTGATAGTTTCAGTCTGATTTAAGACTATTATATACATACAGTTTCTGATTCAAAATCAGAGGACTATTTGTTAATATATTGTTAAGACACAGGGACGTATTTAAGTGTTCTGCTAATATATGTTCTTGGAGCATTGAAAGGCATGTAGTCTCCAGTGAAGCCTCCTCAGCTTCCCAAAGGATGCAGCATATTACTGAACTGTGTCCTTGACTTCCTCTTGTACTATTACAATTATACTTTTCATCATTTAAAATGTACTCACACATATATATTAACTCTCAGTTTAAAAAGCACTGTATAAAAGGTCTCCTAAGATATTCCCATTCGTTTTAGTATCCCCTAGATAGTGTCCATAAGCAAGATTACATAGTCTGTGCTTTATCTTTTCAGTATTATTGGCAGTCTTTAGTTTTGACTGGCAGAACCACTACAAATACGCGTGTCTTTTACTGTGCTTCAGGGATGTAATATACCAGAAGTAATGTCAGACCTTTCTTTTGAATCCCATGGTACTTTAACCTGCCTGTAACACCAGCCCAAGATATCAGAGAATGTTAAGTTCTGATGACCACAGCTTCTTCCAGTTTCTCAGAGTATATTCCTGTTTTCCTCTTGATCCTGTCCTTATGTCTCATATATATACAACAGCCCATTGACTTGTCATCCTTCTTCCTAAACCTGGATTCAGGACTAAGGGAGAAAAAAAGGCATGTTTTACATTATCCAGAACTTTAATTCATTACCTGAATAGAATTCAAAACATACATATAATATATTTAGGCAAGTTCCAATAAGCTTGTTCAGTTTCTGGAATGCATGAATATGAATGTGGCAAGTCACAAGAGGGGACAGGACTGGCCTCCAAAATAGCACTGGTTTGTGTCTTGTCAGTTCTGAGCACGGCCAAAACTGATCATACATGTCTCTGTAGACTAGGTATTTTGAGTATTTGGATGTCTCTATGCTAATTCTACTATCACCAAAGGTTACTTTCTGTTGATGAGTATGTCTACATGGGTGACAGAATTTACTGTACTACAGATCAGATAGTTGGTAAAAATGTCTTTCAAGCACAGAATAGGATTTTACTAGGACACAGGATAAAGCTGAAATGTACTGATCTTGACTTGAAAATCTGCAGGCCTAATACAAGGACTTTTAAAAAATACTGTTTTCTTGAATGTGGCTGACAGAAGATGAATGATATTGAGAGAGCAATTTTTTCACTTGGCATTTATTAATTCAGCTCAGGTAGTGCTGGTTGCTAACCATCTGTATGATGATCTGTTAGTGACATGTTTATCTCTGACATGTGTTAGACACTGTTAATCCCACAAGTAGGTCTGTCCTTTTGGAGTCTTCAACTACCATCAGATGCATTGTCTGTTGAGGAAAGATAATATTAATAATGTAGAAGGGAATACTAGACACTGCTATTCAAATATTTTTAATATGAAACACATCAGACAGATGTATCTATAATGGAAAAGACAGAAATGATCATGTCTCAGAAAACAAGAGAGATGTTTGAGGAGATAACTGTTCCAGTCTTAGTGGATTTTTGCTGGACTTCTATCATGTCATAAGATTAGCAAATAGTCTTCAATAATTCTTGTAAAATCTTGAATTGCAATGTATTGCCTCCTCTAGCAAAAGCATAGAAAAGAAATAAAGTTGGGTGTTTTTTTTTTTCATTAGAACTTAAAATCATTGCAGTGAAAGAAGGAAATACTGCCACAGATCTTCTCAAATGAACCTCTGATTAGACGAGTGCTTTTTTGGTGCAAAGGAATTGTCATTTATTTAAAACTCTGAATAAATTAGAGAAATTTGTACCTGACACGGTAAGATGAGAACCAGGAATATGTGTACTCTGCATATTTTAACAGGTTATTGGAAATTATTATAGCTGGTGATGCCAAAAGAAGCTGAAGGTTTGTAATGCAAATCTGGGACAGATAGCTTTCTGTCATCCTAAGACCAGATGTAAAGTTTTATTGAACAAAGCGTAGTATTGATGGTGAACTTCTCAGAGGCAATCCTTCATAACATATGAAAGCATTATGGGTGCCGTGCTGAGACCACAGAACGTGTTAGAAGTAGGAGGATTAGATTAAGCTGACTTGTTAAGCCTTTAGAAGTCTTTAACATAAATTTGACTATTTCTTTCTTATTCTCATTTAAATACGCATTGATATAAACGTGTCAGGATGATTTGCTATACCATCCAGTTGACTTGATTATACTTCAGTATAGGAAAGATGAATGTTCATAAGTCATCACATTATGATTTCACAAGCCTTGTTCACAAGATATATGCAAAATATTTTTGAATATTTATTAGAGAGTAGAAAAGGTCCTGTATTCACCAGAACATCATATTACATAATGCTTTTTTAATACTATAGAGAAAATGAAGTAAGAATATAAAAAGGCAGAAGTGAACTAGAATAGAAAGACAGTCTGGTAGCAGCATTAAAATGAATATATAATTAGTTTAAAATGTGGCTCTACTTTGTAAATGGTTAGGACTAAAAGGTGCTTAATACTTACGTGTTTATCAAATTTCTGTGATACTGTAGTTTGAAAAAATTCTAATAGGGTCAAGTACAGGTCAACTGGACTGTAGAAAATCTTACTTGAAATGGAATTGTTTCTTCCATTGCAAGACAAACCCTGGTGATTAAGCACTTAGTTAGGAGTCCTTGCACTTACATGGTATACCCTGACACGCATAAAACATGCTGCTTTTAAACTAAAGATTTTCCATCTGGTAAGGTAAGATTTTAAGTATTCCATTGATTAAAATACTGCATTATCCACACATTTTCCAGTTGTTTTCCAAAACAAAGTTTCCAGTACTGGTAGGTAGAGATACATTATGTAGTGTAACTCTAAGAGAAGTGGAGGAAGATCAAATGAAGATAGCAGGATGCATTTTCTTAGTAACACATGTGCATGTGCATTAGAGCTTGATACTTCTTAACTAATGCTCTTCAGATTCACACTGGGAATTTATTTCAACTTTACTTTCTTGATGGATATGCCCTCATACACTGGGAAAAAAATTTCCCATGAGGACAGCTGGAATCTCAACCTCCAAACTCAAGCCTACATGTTCTTATGTGAGTAATTGGTGTTTACTCAAAAGTTGTGGAGAATTAATCATGTGAGTAGAAACTAAACAGTCATTAAGTACTGCTAGCTGAATAACAGTGAAGCAGGTACATAGGTTTTGTTAATTTTTAAGTGTTGGTCCTTTTGAAATTAAGCTTTGTGAGCACTAACTAATGAAGTATAACATACATAATTTGGACAAACAAAAATATTTTTTAAATATCATGATGCTGACTGAAATAGACTGTAAAAATTGAACTTGGTTATCTACCAAATTCTATTAATTTAGGCTAAATGGAAAATGTGAGAACACTTGCCAGTATGAAAGAAGAGGAAAATTTCACTTTAAATTTCTTGGGTTTCCTGTTAAGAAAGCAAAGAATTTGCCAAGTATAATAGTTCAAGCAGCAGACCTACACTGCTGCTGGTCAGAGAAAAAAAGTGGTTCAATTACTTGGGGAAATTAATCAGATTATAATATGTATAAGCAATAATGAAATACTGATGTGATTCATGAGTGTATTTAAAATGACATTTTAAAAGGATAGAAGTAGCTAAATTTGGTCTTGAGCCACAGAGGTGGCTTTGCAATCTTGCTATTGCTACCCAAACTACCCAGTCAAGAGATCTCATATAGTAAATGACATGCTAAAATGTTGACATTTTTAGATCAGTTTTCAAGGTTGTGCTGTTATTGTATCTACTGCAAGTCACTGTATGCATATTTTTAGCAGAACATCTCACATAAAGTTATGGAGGTAGGATTTTTTTTTGTTTGCTGTCAAAGACACGGGAAAATTCTTTAAATAGAATTGTTGCCTCTTGACTGAATTTGCACTGGAGAGTGTTTTATACCTGTGTGGCAGCTTAAAATATATTACATCCTACTTTAGGGCAGTGGCCTTCTGTACTTTGGGATGGGAAATTTATTTTCTAAGATCACAGAAACTAGATTGAGAAAAATTCAACCACTGGTGTCAAGGCGAGGCAGCAAAGTTAGAGCTCATCCGTATTTAAAGTGGACAACATGTGACATCTAAAGGTTATTTGTTGCATAGTCATACATAAAGATCTTGGCTAAAACTTTAAATAGAAATAAATTCTTTAGTTGTTTGACCCAAGATTGATCTAGAACATAGACCTTGATAGAACATCCTTGATACAGAACACTAGGAATATATTGGTAAGGTTGTTATAAAGCCACTGTATACAACTTCATATTTCTATGAGAATTTCTGCCACTAAAATCTAAGATACATTTATAGGTTACTCTATCCCTCCTATCATGTTTTCACATTATGTTGAAGCGCTCCTGAGCTATTCACCAAATGAATTATTTGTATGGACTTTTTAATTTTCCTGTTGAAGATTTACATGTAGTGACCTGTAGAGCAGAACAGACCTCTCAGAAAACAATCTTTTTACAGGGAAATTCATAGATTATAAAAAACTCCCTAAGTTTGCTAACATGTTGAAAGCTGATTTGCTTTCCTTACATAATCAGTTTGGAAAATGCTAGGCATTTTTTATGGTGATCCAGGCAGTAGCTTTACTGCTTCATGTTAGTTACTAAGGTATCTCTATAAACGCTGGAATTTCTTAAAAGCAGTAGGCGACAAGGTGAAAATCTTAAGGGAAATGATGTGAGAAAACTTACAGAATGAGAACCCAATCTGTTCTGCAATGAGTCAGAAGTAGTAATTTTGATAATTAGCTCTACAAAGAGCCTGAACAAATTAATACTTTTTTGGAAAACTGGTGTCTTCTAGATAGGTGTATGTATACTTGGTCTGTCTGTGTATGCATAAGTGTCTGTATAAATGGATAAAGTGCATAAACTACAAATGTCCTACTACAATGTCAAAATTAATTTTTGGAAACTTTGATTGGTGCTTTGTTGACAGAGAACAACTATAAAAGCATCTTATAACAATGACATCAGGCATGCAGTCATTGCCAAATCTGGATCATCTGGTGTTTAATATGTGAGGCATATATTATCTGTCTGTCTATCCAGAAACCATTTGTGACAAACTCAGTTTTTAAGGACATATCATGGATTACAGTTTACGATTACATAGGAAGTTTTTTTCTCTGAGACTGTTTCAACATACCAACATTTGGCACCAATTCACAATTCTATATCAATAAACATTGAAAGAACTTAGATTTCTAGAGACCTCTGTATCATTTGTACAGATCCCTCTCTCTGTTATTTTTTATTTATAAGTGAAAAAAAAAATTATGGTGTAGTTTAAACCAGTGAAATCATATCTGACTTAGGAAGTCTATTGATCTTAAAATAGTTGTAGGCTGAAACAACAGCATACCTGTTTTCCTTGTTATTATTCATTCTAGATATTTATTTAGGACCATTGTTTTAAACGGGATACTATAGTAGATGAATCTTATGGATCTTTGGCATGACTAGCTTGTGTTTCCTCTTCTTTAGCACCAAAATGCTCACCATTTGCTCTTTGTCTAGCAGACCTAAGAAATGGTTCAATGAAAGAAAAAAGTGAATTTTTCAAGGAAGAGCTGTGTACAGAATTACATTTCCAACCAATAATAATATAAATAACAACACTAACAATAGCAAGAAGATAAATGAGTAGGTGGATGGCTTGTTCCTGGGGAGGTTCCTGGGTTAGTTCAATGTGTCTGCTGTCCCACTGAATGGATGATCCACAGGAGAGTTGAATGACCATTGGCTGTCTGACCATTGTTAATCATTCAGTGACATAACCTCTGCACTAAGAAGTACCAGTTCAATCTTCTCTGGCAACTTCTTCTAACCCCTCTTGAAAGTATTGCCGAGTGACAGCAGAAGCTGTACTTCAATATTTTTCATCCAAATGCTAATAGCAGTAGCCTGGAAAATGAGTATTATATCTATCAACTGTCAAACTATTTAGTTTGGCAATAAACCTAAATAAATTATGACTGGAAACTTCTTTCTCCTTGTACCATTAAGTGACAATTCCCATGTGAGGGTATCTGAGATTACAGATTTTCCTGCCCTGTCAATATGTGTAAGAAGCTGACAAATCTTTATTCTCCTTGTGTTTTTTTCTCCTCCAGTTTCCAAAAGCTTTTGAATGCATTACCAGGCTTGGGCTATGCTACCGAGTCCACTCGCCAGAAATTGCCCTCACAACTATCAGTTATGATACTGAAATCTCCCCCTTTCTTGGTCTGCATGCTCAGAGCAGTAATGGTTAACACTCTGACAGAAAGAGGAAAGGCCAGGTTTCAGAACTAGCAGGGACTGATAGCCAAAACTATCAATAGATCTTACCTCAAAGCCTTCCACTTTCTCTCCAATTTCCCCTCCAGTTCTTCCTCCTCCAGGCTCTCAAAGTTAATTTCCTTCAGTAGTATGTCACCTTTTTTCAACTGTAGACACCACTGATAATGCCTATGAAGTTTTGTCAGATGCCTTGACTATCAGAAGTCATGCTTAGCTTTCCTTGTTGGGGCTTTAGAGACAAGTAGCTACTGAAAATCTAACTTCTTCCAGTAAGTACAATAAGTAAATGGGCAATGGCTTAAATTCCTTTTGAAAACTCTTCTAGTGTCAGCCCTGTGGAAACTGTCTTTCCTGCAAGCAGTAAGACATAGTATCTTCTCTTCTCTGTCACATACATGAACTCAATGTATCAGGTGTCAAGTACAGCTATCAACAGTATCAGCGATGAAGCATGAAACAATTCTTTACAAAGTGGTGAAGCTAAAATAGAAACTGAAATAATGCCCTGATTCAAACCAAAAATGCAGACAGAAACTAACAGTCTGAGAAGAGGATGCTGTAAGCATAGTTTGCTTTAATAGCCTAGATCTTCTCTTTTGTCTCTACGGGTAATGGAAGCCAAAGATGCTACATACCTGAAGCTCAGGGACAGCATGGCCACAAAGATTATTGCTTAGATTGAAAAGTGATGAAACGCCTTTGTACTCCATTGTCCATTTGTTTCCTCTGCCCTGGACCCTTCTCCATAGTCAAAGACATCTCTCTTTTGGAGCTGGGGGGGAGGCCTTAAGGCCACAGAGAAGGCAGGGCAAAGAAACTAGTCCTGCTTGTATTCCACAGGTATGCTTAAGGCAAAAAAGTCTCCAGTGTTTACTGCCTCTGCTGTGTATTTAGTCAGAGTTGGACTGTGCAGCTAAACTTTTCATCCTAAATACTCAGCTTACTTTTTTAGTTGTTATTACTCAATAACATCCCTTCTTTTATTTTCTTTATGCAAATTAAAAGATACATACCATACACTTTTTCATTTGGGAGGGGTTGTTGTTTTTATTTTGAGGCTGCTAAAATGTAGAAATGGAGTTTCTTTTGATTGCAGTCTCTTAAATTCTGGGAAAACTGACACTGGAAACTGGTCTGAAGGACACCACTTAATAATTATGTCTTAATTTTAGAAGTATTATGAAACAGATTTCTGATTAAAATCTTTTCAGCATGCATTTGTAAAGGAGTGGGTTTTGTTTTGAAACACCTTTGAAAATTACACTCTGACTTAGAAGAAAACATATGAAAGCTATGCTTAGCATTGGTAGAAGTACTGTAATCTTATTCACTTACCACTCACAAGTGGGCTTGGGGTTTCATTTGATTTATCTGATACAACACCAGCATTACACCAAGAAAAAATGAAGAGGAAAGTTGCTTTGTTGTCTTTACCATCTGCACTGTAACTTCTAATCCAAGTAAATAGCTGTAACTAACCATCATAGGAAAGTATTTGCTATTGTCATACTTCATGCAATTTGACATTGCATAACGTATGCAGTGGTGCTCTCAGTAGTCTATTTCTTCTTGAATTTCTGATAAATTTAGGTTTAAAACAGCATAAAGTTATTAGGTATAACTGAGAAATTTCCAATCCATAGAAAAACAAGCAGTGAAAAATCAGTATTTTTTTCCTGCCTTTGGACTTTGTTCAGCTTTTAATAGTAATGTGTCATATTTGCTATGTTAAAATCCAATTAATAGCTCTAATTCATTGACACTGAAAGCACATTTATGACATAGTTCCTTTAGGCATTTCTTTTCTACTGACACTGTTAAGTCTAGAGTATCAACACTGGATAACTGGAGAACAGGTGATTTTTTTCCATTGTAACAAATTAGAACATTTCTTCACTTTCTACATTATTTTTGAACCTCAAAACTATAGCCAGCAGGTTGAGGGAGGTGGGCTGGCACACCTGGAATACTAGGATAGGAAAATAACAAAAAGTGATCACCAAGCTAGAAAGTCCAAAGAAGTACCACTAAAATAAAAGGTCAGTGTATAGAACATACAAGAAAAGATTGAAGGAACTGGCTTTTGTTCCACCGATGGAAGAGAAGGCTATTAGGGAACCAAACTGCAGTCTTCCCTTACCTTACTGGGCATTGCAGAGAAGGAGACGTGATTTTTTTCAGGGATGCACCAGAAAAGGACAAGGAGCAGCAGTCACAAGGTGCAGTGGGAGAGATTGCAATTAAACACAAGGAATGAATTTTTCTCCACCAGAGTGGTTGCATGCTGGCACAGGCTGCCCAGAGGCTGTGGAACCTCCATCTTGAAACAGTCAAAACCTGACTGCTCAAGGCCCATAGCAAACTGATCTAAAGTTACTCCTGCTGCGAGAATGTGGGAGGTTGGACTACATGATTTCCAGAGAACCTTAGCAACCGAAGTTAGTTTATGCTTCCCAAAATTATTTTGTGATTCCATATTATTATTAAATTACAATGAATTTAATCTGAAAAGAGTGACATTTAAATGCATATTCTGAAAAAAAAAAGCCAGTTTCTTTCTGTCTGTCATTAATACTCCACGCTCTTACAAAATATGCCTATCACTTCTTACTTGAATAATAATTACTGAAACCAACAAGCAGGTTTTTCCTGTTGGAGTATATCTTTGAAAGAGAAGTGTTCCTTTAGAAGTGTCTGGATTCTTTGTTCTTTTTTCGAGGGGTTATTTTTTTTTCTTTTACTCATTTCTCTGTAGTGCGCACATTTGTCCTTTTTTCTTTCCATCTCTTTATCCTAACAGAACTCATACTAGTTCAGAATTAAAATTATCATTGGGTTGTGATATCTCTGTAGTATTTCTTATGACAGCATAAAGCTCATGTGTTTCCAGAGTCTAGTTCATTTGACAATGATTGAGACACCTGAGGATGAGGAATCCTGTTATGAAGTGAAATAATTTATGTCATCAGTAATGTCATATATTCAGCTGGAAAACATTTTGTTTTCCTTATTTAAACACATTAGTATATGGTTATACCATTTAATATGGGGGCTAAATACTAATTTAAGTGGGCTTTAGTAGGAATTGGAAAGTAATTTAAAAAATAATAATTGGCAAACTATAAAATTTACAACCTTTAAACCTCTATAGAACATCAAAGCTTAATTAAAAACTTTTTCTTATCAGTGGATAAAGACTTTATGAACTTTGAAAATCAAAATTAATTCTCTTCATGTAATGGTAATATTACTGGAAGAAAAAAAAATAGTATATTGAAGACTGCTGTTTCTGATATTCACAGAGTACTGAATAATCTTTAATCATCCTTCCAGGAATGTATGAGTCAGTATATGAGATAATGGGGTGAAATTACATGTAAGAAAAACAGCAGTATCTGACTTATTTTACTCTCAAATATATCACATCCATATACCAATGCTATGGACATAAATCCATTTGAGATGTATAAGCAGCTTCCTGTTTGTGGCAGAGAAGGATGAAGTGACTTGATAACTTCACCCAAGATGGCAAAATTATAGAGCTTTATTTTCCTGAAGTTCTTAGCTGAAGAGGCTTAACAACTCTGAAAATGAACTGCTGTTTAGAGGCAGCGCAATAGTAAGAATAGGTAAGCAGAGCCTTGAAGAATAGTTCACTGAAGTGCATGCCTTGTTCCAGAAAGGAGTCTGAGATCAAATCTGTTTTGAGATTGCTCTTCTACTGGGTATATCTTCATCATTTTATAATTGTCAAGAGATCTTGTCATTTCCAGACTTTTATGAAAAACATGACTAATTGAAGCCAGCCTAAGGCATTTTCTACGGTTACATACGTGAAGATACGTATGTTCTAATTTAGCTGATTGCTCTATTTTTTTTCTTTGCATTAACTACACTGAATATGCTTTGAATTCTTTCATTTTATATCACACAGAGTAACTTTACTGCTGTGATTTAATCAAGTATGTGGGTCACTCAAATTATAACAGCAACAGAAATTATCAGGATTTCTATCTTTAGATTAGGCATTTTTATTTTTTTTTCTTCCAATTTTTTTTCCTTGTGGTTGTTTTTAGCTTAAACTTTTGATCTTTTCAGAATTCTGAAACAATCTTCAGCTGTTTAATAATGCTTTCATTAAAAGTATTCCTTGTAATTTGGGGCTTAACTTGCTTGAAAAGACTTTATTCAGGAGTTTTGCAAACTTCTTAAGCATATTAAAATTTCATTCTGATAGGAAACATGCTGCATAATACTTTTGTGCTACAGAAATTAATGGCACAATGCTTTATCTGCAGTAAGTTTACCGTATGATGCCACTTCAAAAAATGTCTTTGGCAAGTATTAAATGGAAGGAATGTTCAAAGGTATTCTAAGTACATTGCTTACAATGCTTTTCTACTTTTTCCCATGTTTTTTATGTTTCACTTACAATGAATATACTGCAGAGAGGTTGAAAAGCATTTCAGAAGTTCTTATCACTTAAGCATACTCACAGTGAGGTGCGCCGATGCCAGCCTCATGAAGTTTAACCATGCCACGTGCAAGGTCCTGCACCTGGGTCGGCACAACCCCAGGCACAGCTACAGGCTGGGCAGAGAAGAGATTCAAAGCAGCCCTGCGGAGAAGGGCTTGGGGGTGTTGGTTAGTGAGAAACTCAACATGAGCAGGCAGTGTGCGCTTGCAGCCCAGAAAGCCAACCGTATCCTGGGCTATATCAAAAGAAGCGTGACCAGCAGGTCAAAGAAGGTGATCTTGCCCCTCTACTCTGCTCTTGTGAGACCTCACTTGGAGTATTGTGTACAGTTCTGGTGTCCTCCACATAAAAAGGACATGGAGCTGTTGGAGCAAGTCCAGAGGAGGGCCATGAGGATGATAAGGGGACTGGAGCACCTCCCGTATGAAGATAGGCTGAGAAAGTTGGGGCTGTTCAGCCTGGAGAAGAGAAGGCTGCGTGGAGACCTCAGAGCAGCCTTCCAATATCTGAAGGGGGCCTACAAGGATGCTAGGGAGGGAGTCTTCGTTAGGGACTCTAGTGGTAGGACAAGGGGGAATGGCTTTAAACTTAAACAGGGGAAGTTTAGATTAGATATAATGGAGAAGTTCTTCACAGTGAGAGGGGTGAGACACTGGAATAGGTTGCCCAAGGAAGTTGTGAATGCTCCAACCCTGGAGGTGTTCAAGGCCAGATTGGACAGAGCCTTGGGCGACACAGTTTAGCATGTGGTGTCCCTGCTCATGGCAGGGGGGTTGGAACTAGATGATCTTAAGGTCCTTTCCAACCCTAACTATTCTATGATTCTATGACTTTATCAGTTCCAGGGTGCATTGATGGCATACTAAAGTCTATGTGCTATAAGATATATATCAGCTCTGAGATGGCTATGAACCCCAAATTAATTATCTTAATTACTGTAACACACATTTCAAAAATATCCAGTCAGTGCATCCCACCATGTCATTCAGGAGAAAAAACCAAACCAAACCAAACAAAACAAAACAAACAATATACTTTCTGCAGAACAATAAGACTTAAATATGCTTGTCCAATCATGGGAAAGCTTATTTTTCTGGCACGCAAATGAAAGCTGAGCAAGGACCTATGGAATTAGAGGCATGATCTTGGCCTATGTGAACCAGAATGATTCTAGTAAGAGACTGCAGTCTCTAGTGCATCCAAAGCATAGTGCCTGCTCTGATACACGATGTGTCAAGGCACACAAAAGAACCCCAAGTTTCAGAAAATGCTGAGAATCTGAGCTCTGAAAAACAAGTTAAGTTGAACATCAGACATCATTAGCAACTGGGGTTTTGGTTTTTAGGTGAAATGAAATCCCAGGCTATTGAAATTAACAGAAATTATTATTAACATAATTGGGAAAGAACTTCAGTACAGTTGACCCAGTTCAAAGGCATAATTTGATTCTTCATTTTCAATAGGGAGATGAAAATGCAAGGCTTCATCTGAAAGTACTCCACTTGCTTGGTCTTTTCTGCTTTTGTAGTCTCCTTTTCTGGTTTTTGCCCTTTTTACTTTCATTCGTCCCTTGTTCTGGACCGCATAAATAATTTCTCATGGAAAACATGATACAAGAGTAAAACTTCAAGGCAGGCACAGTGCGCCAACTGGAACAAAACAAGATGTAAAAATTAAGAGTCTAAAGTTTCTTGATCCAGAAAAAAGGAGATATGACTGACATAAACCAGAGTATAGCAAGCACAATTATAAAGCCAAAGCTTCTGTTTTAAAAATGTGTTCTTCTATGCTGAAAATATGATCGGTAGCAAGAAGTATGAAACAAAAACATGTACAGAAATTCACAGCTTGGATTCTACTGGGTGTTATTTATTAAATTAGGAGCCACTAATATGTTTCTGTGTCCCTGGTTCAGAAGGAAAATAGTGGCACAGAAACAAAAGAAGCTTGATACTCCTTATACCAAGCACTTAACACTAAATGCAGCACATCCCTCCTGCTGGTTGTTGCCATTATTTAAAAAAGAACAGGTTTTCTATTAGCAGGAGGAATAGAAGTATTTGAAGACAAAACATTCCTTTTTAGGCTCCTAATACTGTGAAATACTTAGGTCTCTCCTGTGAAGTGCTGAGTGCTGTTTATTTGCGTTGGAATCTGCACAGAAACAGCTGGACTCCATTTAAAGCAGGGACAGAGTCACTGGACAGACTAGCATAGCTTTGATGCAGGAGACTTCAGCTTTGCCTTGGTATCATAATTCCTAAGCAAACTGGAACTTCCTTCCAAAGTAATGTGCAAGTCAGTGATTATGATAGGCCACAGCTTGCATAGTGAAGTGCAATGTTTGGGGTTTTATTTGCTGGAGGGTTACAAAAACAGTGTTACCTCCCATTATACACCATAGTTGCTTAGTTGTTAATTTGAAACAATGGGCTGTTTTTCAATTAAAGAGAACATCTCAATGCCACTTGAAATGCTCACTGTCACTGAGTAGGCTTAGATTGTTGTCCCCTCTGTCACTGATCTTGTGCAGTTTTTGTGCAAGATCACCAGATTCCCTAGAAAACTGATGGCCTCTTAAGTATGTTATGCTTAAGAACCAAAAACTTTCCATAAGTTTAAATATATTTGATTTATTAATGTTTTTCAGATGGTATTCTCTCTTTCCTCTCCCTATAAAAGCAGACCTATACAGGACTCAAGAGGGTGTGTATTCAGGGCTTTGCCCTGCAGAGAATAGGCTTCATTCGTGTTGTGTTCATGATATCGTAACATACATTTTAAAATTTGACAAAACAGGAGAGAGAAAGAGGAAAGCAATTCAGTACCTTTTTTTGCTGGGTTCTTGGTGATGCATCACCTTTGGTATGAAAGCATCACCTGTCAGAGTGAAAATAGAACATGAAGCAGCCTCTGTACATTCACTTCCTAGTACACAAATTTGACCTCTAGCAGTGATAACAGCCTTCTACTCTTTATATAAAATCAACTGGGAAATAATAATATTGTTTATATGGTTCCTATAGTATACCTCATGTTAGCAATTAAGAACAGCTAGATGGTATGATTATAAATACTTAAATTTTAGTTACTGCAAAACACTCACAGGTAATGTGGTTTGTAATGTAAATCCCGCTCATGTCTCTAGGATACAAAATAGCCATGAATTATTATGGTGTATTTTTCAGAAAGCATTTCAGAATAAAAAAAATGAAATTTACCACTTAAAAGTATGTGGGAGCTGTAGGAAATACCATGTTATCCATCAGATTACACTGGCATCAACAGGGAAAAAGCTTTAAAAGAAAGAGCAAAATATGACAGTAACATATATAGCGTTATAAATCTATTATGTCTGTGTGCATGCATCATGCAGTTGGCCAGTTTGAAATAGTATTTAAGATTTGTAAATTAATGTATTTATGAAAATTGCAGTAGCAAATGTGGCACCAGTTCAATACATGTACATATACCTAATCCACCTATATAAACATGTATCTACTTTTCTGAACTAAAGCTTATGTATAAAATTATCTTCCTAGAACTGGCCCTAGACAGAACTATAAGGGAAACAATAAAAATCCTACAACAAATTTTTAACAGACCTGAAGAGTGAAGTATCCAGTAACCAGATGACTGTGTTCGGTACCACAGATCACAAGCGTGGATGAGAAAATTAAATGAAATGTAAAAATCTTGCATTGTCCACAGAAGCACAATCTGTATGTGAAACTTACTCTTAGAAACACATTCTGTTTAATTAACCTATTCTGAGCAACTAATTATTATCCCAAAAGTTCAGCTTCCATGCCACAGTAATGTGCATACATTTTCCTTTCCTTGTTTAGAAGCATACCGGATTTTTTCTCTGCTTTTTATGTCTATATGATATATTTCTTTAGAAATACTCATATTTTCTTTGTATTCTTTTGTAATTTCTTAAATAATAGTAATTTCACTTTCATAAAATAAATAAAGATATTTCAAGGTTTTCCATGCTGCTCAGCCAAATTAAGTGAATGCTGGCATTTAGTTACCCAGCAGGATGCAGAGATAAAGTATGCAAGAAAGAGAAGATGCTCAGGAGAAACTTGATTTAGACTATATAATTTCCTTCCTTTTAAAAACCTAAGATAACCTACAGTGAATTCTTCATTTTCAATAATTCAGTTTTTCTAATAACAAGGCTTCAAATCTACTTTAAGTTAATTATGACGTTTCAGTAAAATAACATTTGCAAACTTAAAATTTACAGCTCTCAGATATGGTTATTACTAAAGCTGGAATATTATTGAAAGCAATTCAGTTGTATTATCTATAGAACTTTCATTTTTAATAACTCTACTGGAAAAAAATATGTAAAATCTGATATTTTTAAAGGTGCCAAAAATATTATATAATATTTCCTTTCAGTATTGTTTTCTGAGTCAATCTGATTTATCCCAGCTTGGAATATTAGACTAGACATGAAGGGGTAGCAACATTCTTGCAGTTAAAAAAAGTATATATACATATTCATATATA
>NW_009927745.1:83132-92192 GCF_000696875.1 Nestor notabilis | reverse complement strand
TCCAACCCAAACTATTCTATGATTCTAAGAACATCAAGAAATTTATTTACAGAACAACAACACAAACACAACACAACAAACTAAAACTCTTCTACAAAATCCTACACCTATACCTACTTTAAACTACAATTCTTCATCTACAAACTACAACTATTCTACCTAAAACTTCAACAAACTCTGCTGTACAGAGATGATGTGCTGCAGGTGGGATGCGTCCATTGGGGGTGGAATTCAGCCCTGCCTGCCTTTGGGATGCAGGTGGCAGCAGGACATGGCTGCGTGGCCACCTCCTCCAGCTGGGCCCGTCACGGGTGAGTCCGTGCAAGACCCTACGCCCAACGCAGTGCAGCTCCTGCCAGCATGTCCCACCTCCCCCTTCTCAGAGGCCTCACATCCTCAGCAGTTTTGCTATGCCTGTAGTCTTGGCCTTTAGTTTAGCAGCTGTGTCCTTCTCTTCCCTAAAATGGTAAATAAAAACAATTCAAGTCCCTCTACAACATGAGTTCAATGAGGTGATAGATATTCATAGGAGCAGATGGTCCACAGGCTGTGAGCAGGGATACGGACGACAATGCCATTGGTGGGTGGGAGCTCGTCTTTCACTGCAAAGCTCCCTTCCTTAGCAGCAACCCAGTAAAGTGTGGTCACCTGAGCAAGCCAGTGATGATGTATTGAGAAAAGAATCTGGTATGAAGCTGAAAGGCAGCTTCTTAAATTGAGTAAATTACATTTGTATTAAAAAGAATGAAAAAAAAAAAGAACTTGTAAATCGCATATTTACACAATGGAGCACGCGAGCAAGCGAGTTCTCATACGAAACCCAGATGTTCATTAGAAACATGAATTTTTCTTCCTTGCTGCTACCCTGAAAAGTAAAACAGGGGAGACAAAGTCAGCTGTGTTGAAGGGGTATAAAGGAGTGAGTTAAGTTTGCAAAATCCAGGAAATTTCCCGTTAAGACCAAAAATCTGGGGTACTGTTATAGTCTTTTAATTTGGACCCAAGATATAAATTAAAGCCAGAGTATCAGGTCAGGTGCCCAAGTTCGCAGCCCTTAACTGTGGAATTTCCAGGTTAGGTTACTTAAATTTTCCTGTTGCTGAAAAAAGCTAAAATCCTGCGTGCCATTTATTTGCTCATCATAAAACGTTCTCTCCTAGCCAGTAACAGCTTCTTTGTTGGCAAAGCCTGTCTGGTTTATGAGCTTCCCAGCCTTTGTATAGTGTACTGGGAGTTAAGAACTTCCACATGGCGCTTGCTCTGAGGCTTTTGTGAATAAGCAAAGCAAAGTGCTTGCTCTATGTCCAATAAATGCATCAAATATGGTTTGAATTCTCTGTTTTTAAATTCAAAGGATAATATTGATTTTGTTAAGGTAAATGTCTTTAATAGTATGCTGTATAAACTTGACTTGTACTGAGACATAATGGGCTCTGGGCATTCTTCCAGCACAGCAGTAGGAAAATGTATCTTTTAGTGTCTCCAGTAGAGAAATGAAGAATTAAGATTTAGATGAACAAAAAATTAAATGGTGTACATCCCCGGTCTCCAAAAAGCACATACTGATGCAGAAGGACATTTACACAGATGGAAATTATAGCTGTATTTAGGACAAAACTATTGATGTGAGTGGTTTAATGCTTTTTACTGGGATGGTGCTGTTGGGAATGAAGAATGAGTGAAAACAAACACTAAGAGAAAATGAAGACGTTCATAGAATTGTCACTGTATGAATCAATCTATCATGTCATCTACAGAAACTGAGCAAGATCTTGTTGCAGTGGGGTACTGGGCATCTCATTAACAAAGTACTCCATACTCTGAAATCCTTATGCATGCCCATTTGTTAGTATTTAAGGAGGGTGATGAGGACAAGACAACTATCAATTGCGTGAGTCACCCCTTGATATTACTTTATCAAAGGCAATAAAGGTATGTAAGAACAGACCAAACACTCATGCAGCAGATGATATCCTTTCATTTATTGCTAAGCTACCATAGTACAGGCAATATATAAAAATATTTTACAGACAGCAAAAAATCATTACATTGGAGGTTAACAATGTTGTTGTAGGAATGTGAATTATACAAACCCCTTTTCAAATCTTAAAACTTAGGCTTTTGAACAAACTGGTTAAAAAGACATCTGTTAGGATGATTGGAGTGACAATTCTCACTCGTGTATCTATTAACATACGGCTTTACCTGAACATACAGGGTAGGGCTTCGGCAAGGAGGTTTGGATTTCAGTGGAAGAGGATCACTTCATAATTACATACACTCATACACACGTGTACACACATACATAAGTACCAGTTAGGCCACCATTATTCAGTCTGTATGTCTATTCTCTAGTCCCAGGTCTCACCACACTGCCTGTGTAGTAAGGTACTGATAAGCATCAGTAAAATGATGGCAGTTTATCCTGATTATTCCAACACCACATCTGTGGCTTTCTGAGCTATTACAAACACATACCTCATTATTCATTATTGTGGCTCACTCATTCTAGAATTTTCTACCCAGTTTTGCTATTTTATGAGTGTAATTAAAAAGAAACTCAAATTCCTGATTTTCCCCAGATAACCACTTGTTTGCAGCCTGTATGATCTTTTACAGTACCGACACCTTCATTTGAAATTTATTGCGATGTGGGTCAGGTACCAATTTAGGGTTTTTGTACCTCAGGAACAACACAAATGACGAACCAAATCTTAAACAGCCCATGGTAAATTAGATACTGACTGGTAGTTAGATAAATTGCTATCCGCTGTCACCCGCTGCAGTTATAAAGCAGCAGACATTAAGACAGATGTCAATCTTACATTAAACATTCAAAAAGGTGGGTTTTTCATTCTGAACTGAGATGAATAAAGAATTATAACTTTCCACGTGTCATAGCAGACCTTATTTACAGGTAAGAAATCACTGCAATGTAAATGATGAGGAAAACAGGTGGTTTCTGGAGAAGCTGCCATTCACCCAGGCTAAACCCAACTCTGGTGTCCCTTCCTAGTGCACAGGAATATGTAATATAAATAACATACACTCAGAATTGCAGATCAACTGGAACATTAGAAGATTTTAAGGGGTGCAAAATTTACGAAGAACTGAATCAATTTAAGGTTTGAAATTAAGACAGTCATTTTCTTGAATCCCATCTGGCAGATAATTTTTCCTTATTAAGTAGTAATTTGGAACTAAATGCAGGGGAAAAAGACAGACTGAAATATTTAGAAACATTTTTCTGAAATGTTTAAAGCTGTCTTTGAAGTCTTTGGAAAATTCATCCAATACATCTTTTTTAGGACAATAACAATTCTACAACAATTGCATAGAAAATACACTCAGAAAATTAAAATTGATCCTTTATAAATACTATCCTTAATCCAAAAAGTGTTGCATATTTGGTCAGACAAAAAGCATAGACACTTTTTTGTAAAGATATGGATTACAAAATATACTTCAAAAAAACATGCTAGCTAATTTGAGAACTGTTTTAGATATGTTATTAAGCAGCAGCATTTTATACAATAGAGAATAACATAGTGCTGGTTTTGGAAATATTCTACATTCAGAAAATGCTTTATTCCTACAGGAAGAATGGAAGTGATACATATTTACATGGATACAAATAAAGCAAGTGCAAAACCCATGGCTCTTCTACATTCTTTCTACCAATAAAAACACATACATTAGACGCTTTCATTCCATCACTGCTGTTCAGATCCTACATTTTGCTCATTATCATGGAGAAAAACAAAAACGGGACTTCATATTTCATTGCAAGTACCTTCACGAGCCATTACTCTCCTGGCAAACTGTACTTCCAACACTCAGAACTGGCAAAAACTAATCTTCCTGGTGTCTGTCCACTCCCATTCCACTCTCAAACTGTTTACATATCATGAATGATGATTTTTGTCTATGTATTCATATACTTGATGCAGAAGTTTATAGAAGCTCATCCTGTATTTGCAGCCAAAGCTTGGATGGAAAAAAATGAAAGTAAAAAAACAAAATGCACACACACACACACACACAAAGAGAAAGAGATGAACTTCTGATTTCCAACGAGCCCCATGTACTTCACATGGTATAACTTTGACGGAAAATGCATTAGAGTTGTTCACCCTGTCAAGAATATATTTGGAGGCGTTTGGTACAATGGCAGGAAGGCACTGTGGTGAAACATTCAGATAACTGAGGAAAGACAGAGTTTCCTCATGTGCAAATATGGCTATCTTCCAGATAAAGTGAGAACAAATTACTCACAAAATGGTATTAACTCTTCCAAGGTTAAGCTAATGCTTCTACAGAAAGAGAGAAAATTGTATTAAGTAACAAAATATTAATACTGGAAAACCACTGCTTAGCAAGAACAGGAAATAATTTAGTACTGTGTATTTCAAAGTTCTTCAGCCTAGCTATATACTTTTAACATAACAGTTTTCTGCTTAAAAAGAGACACCAATGCATAACACTATGTCTGAGAATAGTCCTTTTCTCTGTAAATAAATATAAAGTTGGTTAAAACTGTATTATTTAACTAACAAACGGTTGCATGTAAAAGCAGACAGAGTAGCACAGCCTGACCTCATGTAGCTGTAAATAAAACCACTAAAATGTAGTCTATATTATATACATTTTATGAACCCTTGATCCAGTAGCTGGCTTCATGTGCCTGCATATGTCCATCTGACTGAAGCCAATTACAGGATCATGCCCCAAGTTTGTAACTGGGGGGGGGGAGGGAATGTGTGTTTATATATAACTATATGTATATAATATATCCATATAGATCTATATGGTTATATTATATGAATATATATGTATATGCACTGACACATACACACAGATTAATATCTATGCATTAAAAACGAGGAAGAAATAAACTAATGCAAGCATGAGTAAAGCACTTGTAGACCATTAAATAACAAGTCCTCTCCCCCTCTCTACAGCAAAGTGCCTAAAGGAACACAGAAGAGCAGTGGAAAACTTGTCTTTCGGTTAAAGAGCACATGTTTCACGGGTGCATCCTGCAAAATAGCTTCAATGGAGCAGTGCAGGGGCTCAGGGCTTTGCCTGCCTGGGTCCCTTAGAATGCTGAAAAGCCTTTGCTATGAGTCTACATTTTTCTTGTCTGCTATACACATTTATGCCTTGTAGTAAAAAGAGGAGAAAGATGTTTAAATGATCAGTGGGGGAGAGTGGCAAAATACAAAAATAAAACTCAGTCTGCATCATGAACTTACGTACTGCAATTGCACGCTGCAGGAGGAAGGTTGCCAGTGCATTCGCTGCGTGTTATCTGACTTCAAGATCAGCCATTCAGCTGCATACAGAGGACTATTGACAAGCAGTTGCTATGGACAATCACCAAATAAGCAGAAATATTTTTAAACTACATCAGTGCATCTTCTGATTTGAAAAGCCTTTAATGTTGTTTGATATTCTAGTTAAAATCGAGCAAGAGAAAAGCTTATGTATGTCACCTAGTTGGGGATTTTTCTCTGAATGGCTTTTTGTTTTGTTTTGTTTTAAATTTCTCCTATACTTTACAGGTCAGATCAGGGAAAATTAGATGGTCATTTTTGATATGTACAAGCTTGAATTCTGTCAAACCAGCAGACACATTTCATCTGTTCTTTTACTCAGCTGCAGCAAAGAACTTCTGACAGGCAACTTCTGGCCTGAGGATTTCTTTTAAATTGTCCAAAACCATCAGACTGCATTAAAAATCCATACTGTATATCAGATTTTGGTGCACTGGCAGTTTTGAAACAGTCCAAAGTAGCTAATTTGAGGCATGTGAAACAGTCAAAGCACTATACGAGTGCTGTATACTACAATCAGTAATTCCCCTGTGCAGAAGTCCTTTTCAGCTAATCTGAGCCTCAGTTTTGTCTCTGTAGAAGTCAGCAATAAAAAAGGCCATTTTCACCTCTGCAGGCACTGGGGTATCTTGCCATTCATACTGATGCAATGTGCAGAGCTCACAATATAAGCACCAGTATGAGACATACAGTGACTTTCTGGTGCTGGGATACAGGGGACTCGTTCTGTGGCAGAAGATTTGAATCTCACAAAGCAGACCAGCTTATTCTGGTGCTATTGGTAGGAGTTGGCAGTAATTCAAGGGGAAAAAAAGCAGCAAATCCCCCCAAGTTGTGTTATTAATACCAGTTTGGGATGTGCAGTCAGGAAAGGCTCTGCTCTGGTTCTGGATCTAGGCTCGGTTAAATCCAGAGATTAGAGCTGCTTTTGTGAAATTCAGATTTCTGTTTAAGATACAAGATTATAGCTGAGACTAGGTCAGGTGTTCTGGAAACTCTAATGCTTCTGTCTCCCACTCTGAAACTGAAGACTTTGCAGAGTTTAAGTGCCAGCTTTTAGTAGTAGAAAATATATTCTTCTCAATACTCCTGAAAAAATTTCTGTTGAACCAAGCACATAGTCTGGGGGGTTTATGCGAGATCTTTCTGCACTATTGGGGAACAAATTACGTAGCTGCTCTGCTGGTCTGCTGTATTCATATAACCTAATTCCTACTGTGAGCATGTGGGCATGTTGGTGTTCAGCAAAGTTTACTGTGAAACAACTGAAAACAGGATAGTTTCACTGCGTTTGCTAGAATAGAGCTCCAGCTCTGCACTCTTAAAAATATCAGCACTCCTCATTTACAAAAACAGAAAGATTACTATGTTTTTCCTACAATATTATGGCTACCTATCTTCTACTGTACATTGATTATCCACTCATGATGCCTTTTTATCACACTGTGGTAGTAATGCCACACCAAAATGTTATTAACTTGCTAGCTGTACAACTGCAGATGGCAGCGGTTACCCTTTATTGTGATAAGCATGTGCCAGTACAGTATATTCCAACACATGAAGCAGAACATAACATACTAACTCACATGGAAATTTAACCTTTTGAGAGATTGCTGATAGCTTTGCAAAGCTAAAGAAACAAGATGAATATAAGTAAGTGTGTATTTTTTCCTGGAACATGTGGCTTCTGTAACATGCAATTAATGACTTCTGTAAGATGCAATTATTTTCCTCTGCAGCTTGTGTGGTTAAATGCTACAGCTGCTAAAATTAGACAAATTACAAGCCAATAATAGGTTTTATATGAAAAGAAACAGCAACAATTTATCAGAGAGAAAATAAGGTGTGTTCATACACTGCCTAAACATTAATAAGGATCAGTCATAAACTCTTTGGATTCACTGTGACTCCTATATATTAACCTCTGTTTTATCTGGGTTTATTTTACCTTGGGACAGGTGTTACAGTTGCTGAATTGCTCTTTTCACTGGTTCTCTGTAAGCATCCCTCTCCTTCAAACTCTTATCCCGTCTGACAAGAAAAATGAAGGAAACTACTGGATTCAGCTGACATCTACTGTTTGAAATACTGATCACAGTGCACAGAGTCAGAAAAAAATGGCTTTTGATCCCAGGTCAGATAAAGACTGAGCAAGCTTGGGTTGCCCCAGTTTCCTACAGCAATAAAATGTCCTAAAAGGGCTTTGAGACCTGGAAGGCAAGTCATTGTTAGTGAACCGCAAATTGGCGTTATTCTTTTATGGAATATATTACTCTTTCTTCCCCCATTTCCCACCCCACCCAAATAAGCACTAAGATATAACCTCCCTTGCTTTGTGCTGTGTTCAGGAGGGATGTATCCCTTCTCCCTTATTACTAAGATAGATCGATACATAGACAGATATTTTGCAGCAGGCTTGAAGAGTTTCCTCAGTCAGATGCTCTGTCACAGGAGAACAATACGATCTTTGGACGAAAGGAAGGGTGTCCTTCTTACTGTTTACAGAGAGAGGTGGCAAGTTGCTTAGTCAAGGCTGTCAGCTTGATGCCAATACATTGTTCCTTGCATTGAATTGGTGCCTTGAGATGAAGAGTTAAGGAAGCAGGAGGTTGCAGGGGCATTGGAAGGGTCTAAGAGGTCAGCTATGGAAGGATTCGGTAAAAGAAGTTGTCTCACAGATCTCTTCTTCTATGTCTGATTTCTGGCAGGCAGTCCAGAAAATTCCTTCCTGATAATTTCATTAACTGTGAAATAAAAGAAAGACAAAGAAATATAAGAGCACTTTCCAAATCACAAGAAGTAAAAGCAATCCTTGAGCAGTTTGCTGTTGAGCTGAAACATCCCCTCTGTATTTATAACATAACTTTGTTAAAACCTAAAACTTCTAGTCCTATTTACCCAGACTACATATTTTTGGAAGGCATAGGAGAAAGAGCAGGGAGAGGAGGTTTACACTGTGCTCAGCATGCTTCAAGTACCATGAAAACACAACTGGGAAGCTGTACGATGTCTCCAGCACATGCTACGTCCCTGATGTACACAACACTTTCCCTCTTTCACAGACATTTCCTTTACCCAAGGTAAAAAGGGAAAATCTTTAAGTCTCTGAGCACTTCAACGTCTTAAGTAGGCTGAAATAAGAACATTTTGAAAAGAAAAAGGCCAGGTTTGGAGGAAATTTAATGGACAGTGATGAAAGTACAAAGATTGAAATTCAGGTGGAAAAGTGGCTTTTTTGGTGGTTTTCTTCTTTGGTGTTTTTTTTTTAAATGATTCTATTCACTGTATATTTTTATTAGTGTTTGCTTGCAGATTGTAGCATAAGCAAACTTCCATGCACCGCTATGATACTGAGAGGCTGCGGCAGGCTTGTTAATAAAGCTCCAGAGAAGACACTGAAGAACTTTGTTCTCTGTTTAAAAAATCAAAACAATATTACATGTTGTCTACAACAGCCATTCTCTCCCATCACACTTATTTGCCTAAAGCACTCTCTGGTACCTCCTGGAACAACAAATCTGTCTCCAGGCTGCACTTTCATTAGGAGAGACCTAGAACATGGGTATTCTGATTCAGAAACATCAGAACTGCTTGTTTTGGGGCTCTATTTCACATGCAGCTGCTTGGTGCTGCATTCACCAAGGGGAGGCCACGGTTTGTTTCTCTACTTTGACCAATCTGCCTTGAAACCAGACCAAATTTTCTAAGGTCTCAGGCCCCAGAT